>NW_027553332.1:0-40960 GCF_045843805.1 Urocitellus parryii
TTGTTATTTATTGCTTGGTTCTATTATTATTACTAATAGTCATCATCATTTTAAAAAATTTTTGTGAAAATAAAATTAGTAACATAATCTAAAACTTGCAAAAAATGTTTTTTTCCATCAATATGTATTTGAAAACAGTATACAAAATAATTTAGCAATAACTCATTGAGTTAATAAGGAAATAGATAAGTATAGCAGTAATAGCTTTAAAAGGACAGGAAAGAATGCAATATCATCTTCATTCATATTTTCGTAGCATATGCCATGAGTACAATCAACACAGCAGGTACTAGACATGCAAGGCAGATAGTCATCTAAGACTGTTCCCCCAAACCCAGTGTGGGGGATGGGTATTTTAATATCTATCAAGAATTTAGATCATAGACCAAAAAGAAAGAGAAACCATTACACTTGCTGTATAAAATGTGCAAACTCAAGCACTTTAATATTTTATAAACTCTTGTTTTCAAGAGGTAATATCTGAAAGCGTAGCTCTCCTACTCTATGCCCTATCTGTACAGAGCACTTAATCACTCTGGTGTTCTTGGGGAATCCTCTTGTGTTAACCATTTAAATCTCATTCCTACTTCATGGCTCTTTGTTAGAGCATCTGCCTTTTAAAAAGAGACTTCAGCCTTCTAAAACTTCATTGTCAGAGATATCTATCCTAATTATGTTCTAGAAAATTTTCCATTAGAATTTTAGATTATATGACAAAGTTGAGCACAGTAAGACTATTGAAATATGAATTTTATCAATGTTGGCTCTATAGTTTAAAAAATTAGTGTGTGTTGGCACTCTTCATCTGTATCCATGTAGAAACTAAAAGTCTTTGGTCTAATTTTGTAGTCCTCTTCTTTATTATCTCACAGTAAATAAGCAGCATATCAATGATATTTTGCAAGTGAAAAAGTAAAATTAAGATTTTAAAACATGTATAGCTTCTCTATTCTGGGAGACTGAATAATTTTTAAAAATCAAAGTGATTGGTAATTAGGCCAAA
This sequence comes from Urocitellus parryii, assembly GCF_045843805.1. Lineage (NCBI taxonomy): Eukaryota > Metazoa > Chordata > Mammalia > Rodentia > Sciuridae > Urocitellus > Urocitellus parryii. Next base: position 1,004 of record NW_027553332.1, read on the forward strand.
TATAAAATAAATCTAGTTAAAAAATAATTGACTCAGTTATAATAAATAATCATAACAAGTAGTTGGCTTATTATTAAATTTTGATTTGAAAAAAGAAATGATACAAATTGTTCTGCTTAGCTTGCTGTTTTAGTTTAAATGTGAATTAATGTAGTTCTGGGAAACAATCTACTTGACAAGACAAATATAAACATATGTAACATGACTTTGAGATACATATTAATATTGGCAAATAAGAATATTATCTCTTATTAAAGAAATGCATTACTACTTAAATCATGAAATTACAAGAAAAATATATTACAAATAAATATTATATATATATATATATATATATATATATATATATATTATATAAAGATACCATAAAATGTAAAATCTGAAATTTATTAGAGGACTTCTGCTTATGGAAAGATGGAGTAGAAACACTTTTCATTATTTTACCAGCAAAGGGAAATAATAGCATTGGCTATTATATATGAAACAAGCATCAAAATATTCTAAAAATGTAGTAGTAGACAGATCAACTAGGGACCTTGATACCAGAAAAATAACATGACATTTGAATAAAATTGCTCTATAAAAGTAATCTATTAAAAAATCATAGTGCAATAGTAAATTTATTGATATTTTTCATCTCATATCCTCCATATAATTAAACTGAAGAAACCAGCAACCTGTAAATACATATGTACAAATGAAAAATAAATTTCCAGGAAAATCCTGCTCTCACTAGCCAATGGGCTAGGATAGGCCAACTTGGAAAAAAAGAAAACTTTCAGGTAAAAAACTTAGAATGAAGAATTTATTTAAGCTGAAAACCTTAAAAGAAAAGCAAGCAAAAAAATAAATCCAACAAGCTGTTGTTATACCACCAAGAAAGCCAATAAAGGCCAAATTCATAACTTAACAGGCAATTTTCATAAGGGACACAGGAAATATCGTACATCCCCCTAGGGTAGTGTCTGGCCATAACTATTATGACCTGTATATAGTAAACTGGTTAGAGGTCTTCAAGTAACCCCCCACCCCATACATATTCAGAGACCAAACATTGGATCTGTATTTCTATGTGCAGAATGTGTTCTTTTTTCTGAAATGATGTTGAAAATAACAATTCAGATTTATATATATATATATATATATATATATATATATATATATATACATTTTAATATTCAGAACCTTATTGCATAATACCCCAAATGCTTATTTAAAAATATTTAAATAAACTAAACATCATATACAACCATAAGAATAGGATCATAAATAGAATAATATTCCATGCAAGTATGTCAAATATACTCTAATGTATATGTAAGAAGATAAATAAAAAAAATTAAAAACTTAAAAATATTTTAGTATTATTTATAGTTGACAAATCATAATGTATACATTTATAGGGTACAGTATTATATTTTGATACATGCATATAATTTGGAAAGATCAGATTATGTTAATTAAGATATCCATATTGGTCTCAGTAAAAACAAACAACAATATACTAAAAGGAAGTTTTCAAACTGAATAAAAAAGTAAAATTAATAAACCTTACAATTCAGATGACAGAAATGCTAGAAATTATTTCACAGTGATTTTAAAGCAGTAATGATAAAAAATGCTTCAATAATTATGACACTTCAAACAAATGAAAATATAGAAAACATCATCAAGAAAGGTAAGGGGGAAATAAAGTCATGTTTTGGAACTGACAAATACAGTGAACAAGTTAAAAAGTATATGTCCTAAGCAGAAGCATAAATTTGGGAGAAGAAAGAATTGATAAAATAGAAGATAGAAAAAATTAAAAAAAAACAATGAGGAAATGAGTGAGAAAATAGATTAAAGCAAATAAATAAACACAGACTCAAGAACATGTAGAAAAAAAATGGACCCTTCATGACAGTGGAATTCTAGAAGGAGAAAATGATAATAGAGCTAAAAACGTACTTGAAGAAATAACAAAAGAAAGCTTCCAAATGTGTGAGAGACCTAAAACTACAGATTTACCATGGAAGCAATAACATGTTAATTTTACCATAATGGACACTGACTCTAGATATATATTTGTATTCCTTAATGGTAACTTCTGCCAAAACAACCATCTGTGGGCCTATAGAATGACTTACTTCTGATCAAATATGTCACTTCTTAGCAAATGAACTACAACAATGGGTCCAAGCTCATGAACTAGAATAATGATCACACCACATTTTCACAATTATGAAGCAGCTGGCTTTAAAGTAGCCTTTAAAAGGCTCAGTATCCAGTTCCAGTTAGGTTGTGATATCTTGTAGGGCAAGGTTCTACAGAATGCTGTATAGCTCTGAATTGGCATACAAAAGAGTATCCAAAATATGGTGCTATTTCTTCAAGACACAGAATTCATAAATCTAAGAATCAAGAGGTAATAATGGGAGTGGCAAAATATAGTATTATCCTTTTCAACTATTAGCAAAAATATTTGCTTCCTGTCCCCTTTGGCTCTGCTGGGTTAGAAATCTTAAATTCAAAAGGAGAAATGCTTCCAGCAGAATACATACCAATAATTTACTGAAGTGTAAGTTATTTTACTCACATGGCTACTCTGGGCTCATCATTCCTTTAAATCAAGTTTCCAAAAAATGAGTAGTGGGACTGGCTATGGTACTTGAATCAGCTTACCAAAGAAAATTGGCCTATTACTCAGATATGGAAATACACACGAATATGTAATGAAATTCTGCTAGGGCGGCTCTTAGTAGCCCTATGTCCAGTAACTAAAGTCAATGAAAACTGTAAAACAACTGATTTCAGAAAAGCTATTCATGGCCTCAACTTGAGAAATGAAAGTTTGGCCACCCCAAGAGGTAAAGAACCACAACTTTCTATTATTTTTTTAAATATTGTTAATATTATTTCATAATGTATAAATTATAGTGTATCATGAAAAATAAACATCATCTATGAACTTCAAATTATCTCCTGGAGAAAGGATTAGTCTGCTTTTGATTATATACAAGAGAAGCCTTATGTTACATAAAAATACAAACTTGTTTTTGTTTTTGTTTGGAGATTGGATATGGTTTAAAAATATTCACATGTGTCCCAATTTTAAAAAGGGTAAATTCATGATAGTGATTTTATAGCTATGCCATAGCACCCAAGTATTTGATCAAATAGAAATTTAAATATTGTTTAAATTACACATGATTAATATTTTAAATAATTAAACTTTGAGTAAAGAAGATTATCCATCATTATTTTTGTAGGTTTGGATAAGATTCTGCTAAAATTTATATAGAAATGCAAAAAAGAAATTTTTAGCTAAAACAAATTTGAAAAATAACTGTAAATTGGGATGAATTAAGGCTCTGTGGTGTTGGAAGAGTACCACAAAGAATGAGAAATGGAACAAAATCAAGAACCCAAAAACCAATTATTTGACAATGGTACAGATTCAATTAGGGGGAGATAACCATTTCAAATGTCCCTGCAGTATTTGGAGAGTAACATGCAAGAAAAAAAAAAAAAGAAAACAAACAAAATAAAAACTCTTCAATCTAAACACCCCAGCTTATTTAAAAACTCAAAAAGAAAATAAAGCATAAAATAGGAAGAATCTCTCAAACTTTAGGCGAGAGAGAGAGAGAGAGAGAGAGAGAGAGATAGAGAGAGAGAGAGAGAGAGAGAGAGGGAGGGGGGGGAGAGAGAGAGAGAGATGAGAGAGTGAGACAGTGAGAGAAGAAATTAGGATCTAGATTTAAGACCAAAAACATAACTCATGAAATGAATAGACTGGAAAATTGCACTCAAGAAAACTTTAAAAGTTTGCTATGTGGAATGTACATCAGAATGTCTATATTAAAACAAAACAAAAATACTGACAGTACCAAATGAAGAAGAGAATGTAGAAAAAGTGGTTATTCAAATGTTTCTTATGGGGATGTAAAATGGTACCATCATTCTATAAATCAAGCTTGGCACTTTGTTAAAAAACTAAAAATGTAAGTACAAATAAGTTTGGAATAACTACTTAAAATATATGTATATTCTATAAACTGATACAAGCTATCATATAGTGGAGATAGGATAAATATTTAAGAATGCAAATGATGCCTTTTAATTCTCTAGTGTAAATATTTTTTTCTAGTACCATAATGCTATTAAAATAACATGTCTATCTACTTTATAAACTAATATTTTACAATGTGACATTAAAGTAATCACTTTGACTATGAAAACAAAAAATTCCAGACTTTATTGAGAAAAGAATGCCATTTACAATTGATAGCACATCTTCATAATTTGTATATTGATTAATTTATCATTTATATTTAAAATTATTTTTTAAAATTATAATTAGTAACACATATTAATTGTACAAAATAATGAGTTTCATTGTGATATTTTCCTACATGCATATATTTTGAACAGATTGCATCCACCTTCTCTTCTACTATCTCTATAATGGCTCCTTAGTAGCTCTTCTCCCAACCCTATTCCTTTGGTCCCTAGTAATAGTCCCTCCCCTAATTCCTCTTAATCTCAGGTAATCTTTTTATATTTTAAATTTAGCTTTTTTTTTCAGTTTCCACATATAAGAGAAAACATGAGATAAGTTGTTTTTCTGTATCTTAAATATTTTTTTTGAATAAAATATGATCATGATGCTCTTCAATATCCTAAGGGCTGGATTGGTAAAAAGATCAAGTTACCTTCTGTAGGAATGTTCTCTATAGGGTAAGAATTTATATACTTAGCTTTCTTAATCTCCAATATGCAATGTTCAGACCTAACAAGATTAAAAACTTCTCCCAGAAAAAGCAAAACTATACAGACTCTTATATTTTCATCCAACTCCTTTTTCTGTATTTTTTCTTAGTATATTGTTACTTATTTAATTGTACATCCCCAAAAGATATGTTGATTCTTAACTCCTGGTACCTGTGACTCGGACCTTATTTAGACATAGACTCCCTTCATAGGGATTTATTTTGATGAGGGCATGTTGATTTAGGGTAGGTTGTAATTCAAATAAGATTTGTGATGAGGTACAGAAACACACAGGCATAGATACCATATGACAACAAAGTCAGAATTGGAAAGATGTGACCATAAACCAAGGAATGCCAGATTTCAGATAATCATCAAGAACTGAGAAGAGGCAAATAATAAAAATGATTCCTAGACCTTTCAGAATATGGCCTATGAACACCTTGATTTATGGCTTAGTACCTCCTGAACTGTGAGATAATGTTCCCTTTGTTTTAAACTACTTGAGTATGTAGCAATTTGTTACAGCATCTCCAGGAAAATGTTATACATATTTGCTTCATCCATCAAATTAATTTTTATCTCAGCTTCCCCCACAGCACACTCAAGCCCTTGCAACATACATACAACTCACAGTAGTAATAACATGTTTTTACTGTTGTTATCTGAAATGAGAACTCAGAACCTAAAGAGAGAAAGTTAAATACTACTTGTAAGTGGGTAGAGACACAGGAAGTAAAAATAGTAACCTTCATTTATTGTTGGCCTAGATATATCAGGGACCACAGATCAGCTATTTCCAAGGAGAATTATAAGGCAAATAAAACAAGATACATGATACACTGTGAAACAAACTTTTAGAAGTTACTGATAACACTTGCATCTAAGAGTTTCCTCAGATACTTTAGTTACTAATATGGTAAAGTGTGGTGTTAAATTAAGCTGGTTCAGAAATGGCTTCAGGAAATCCTGAAGCCTGGGTTCACTGAATTCTGAAAGCCAGTGAAATTGACCTTGATTTTCTATCTCTCTGTAAAGTCTCAGGATTGACTGGAATCTGCAATTTGTTATGTGTACTTAGAAATAGGCAAATGTGTTTTTTTTCTTTTTTCCAAAATAGTGAAGAAGGGCAGAGGGCTGTATAAAAATTCCTCAGAGGAAAATTAAGGCTGTATAATACCAATCGCACTAATAGATGCAACAATATCCTCTTTCTTAGAGATTATTATAAAAATTGGATAAATTTGTGCTGACTTGAAGTTAACAGAAAATGGTTCTTCTGACTGCTATCACCTGCTGTATGTAAAAACATCACCCTATAAATTTCATACTTTTCAGTCAGCCTAGTGTCATGTTGTTTTTCTAGGGCGATAGACATCTTTCCAATAATCCTGTTAAATCTTTGAGAAAAATGTGAAATGGAAGCCAAATAACAAAGAATGTAAGATATATGTCTCCTTTTACTGGCTTGTATTTTATCTGGTGACTTGGAAACATCAGCCTTAACATACTTTCAAATTGATATGAAAAATTAAAAGTGCCAAATGAGTTCTTTCTTCAGACTGCACAATCCTAGCTAGCAAAGAAATTTTACAGAAGATGAAAATTTATCTGCTCCCAGATGGTTTAAGAGGAATTGTATAGACAAGAGAAATAGATGTTTGCATGAAGAAAATCAATGTTGAAAATATAACATAATTCAGAGAAAAGAAGTAGATCAGTGTGGTTAAAAATGGAAGTTTTGTGTTTTTTTCCTCTCCTATAATTATTATCTTGATATTATATTGATATTCAAGAACTTTAATTGGCTAAAAACTGATGGATCCTACATATGTTGTACAAACAGAAGCAAAAGTTATGCCTATACTCAACTGGAAATTAATATTTTTAGAAAAAAATCTTAATATATTTTTTATTCTAATTTGTCGTATATGACAGAAGAATGAATTATAATTCATAGTACACGTATACAGCACATTTTTTTTATATCTCTGGTTGTATACAAAGTAGTGCTACACCATCTGTGTCTTCATATGTGGATTTAGGATAATGATGTCCGTTTCATTTCACTATCTTTTCTACCTCCATGCCCCTTGCCTTCCCCTCCCAACCCTTTTCCATACTTAGAGTTTGTCTAATTTTCCATAATGCCCCTCCCAACCCCACTATGAGTCAGCCTCCCTATATCAGAGAAAACATTCTGCATTTGTTTTTTTGGGGATTGGCTAACTTTACTTAGCATTATATTCTCCAATGCCATCCATTTACCTGCAAAATATTACTGAGTAATATTTCATTGTGTATATATACCACAGAAAATTATGTTAGAGTTCAAGTATTCTTAACTTCTCTTCTTATCAGCATTAGGTCATGTTGTCTGGAGCATGATGCTCCACCCTCTGCATTTCTGGAGTGAGTGAAGTAATCCAGTAAACTGAATTCTGGAGGCAGGCTTTAGGCTTAGGTGGGATCCTGGTTCTTCTTTTCTCTGGAAATATTTAGTGCACCTCCAGGGCCCAGCAAATGCCAGTTCATGGTGGAAGACTGCACCCCCAGGGCATCTCTCTGAGGTTCTACTCCTGTGGTGGAGAAACCAATTCTTGGTTAACTATATTTCATGAGGACCCCATGTTTCCTAGTCTTGAGTTCAGTCCTCAAACACAATTTCTTCCTCCTCACCTTTCTGAATTCCTTGTGTCTCTCATAGCTGGTTCTGTAATCAGCCAGATTGAAGGGGGAGGGGAGAACCATGCGGGTTTGCCTGACCTGTTGTTTCCTGTGTAAAATTCTCTCCATATTTGATTTTCTCTTGGTCACTTTGGCACACTCTATGCCATGCAGTTTGTGTTTACTGGGCCTGTATTTCAGGCCAGACTCAGGTTTGCCAGGAATCACCTCCCCCAGTGGCCAGCCCCATCACCAGGGCTGCGAAATGGTTTCTTCCTCTGTCTTCCAAACACAGCCCTGAGAGATTCTGTTTCTTTCCCATACAAGGATATGGTATGGCATGTTTTTCAGTTTAGTGGAGCAGTGTTTTTGGTCTCTAAATTCTCTGTACCCAGACATGCCTCAGGCCTTAAAGAAATGCAGATTACTCTAATTCCCTTATCCCTTCACTTTGCTCATGGAGGGAGAGCTGAAGCTGGTGTCTTCAGACCAGAAGCAGCTGTGATGCTGTTTTTTTTTTCTTATCTATTTATAATTTTCTATCCAACATCCTGAGTTCAGATCTGTTTTGAATGTCCAGTTTTAAATTCTTTTTTCTTTTCACCAACCTTGCTTAGAAGCCATCTGTCTGCTTTTTTGGTTCCATGACCTGTTGTTTTCATTTCCTGGCTTTCAGGATGTACTGTGTTCTCCCTATGTATATTTGTTGTTGTTGTTGGGGTGGGGGGTGAGAATGGGGGTTGAACCCAGGGCCTTGTGAAAGTGAGGCAAGCACTCTACCAACTGAGCAATATCCCCAATTCCCTCACTATGGTTCTTTTAGCACCTGTGTAACACAGAAACATGGGACCTCTTAGCATAATAGAGGGAGTCTGGAAATGGATGGGAAGAATCCCCTACATGATCTCAAAATACTTGGTTTAAGGTGTCTCTTTGTTTCAGTCACCAATAAATATCTTCATAATAAAGTATAAAATTTACTTATAAAATAAAATCCTGGATATCAGTGAGCTTCTTTCTGCTTCTCCAGTTTTCAAAACATTATTTTCTTTCACTCTAAACTCTACCTAAGCAGTCTATTATATAGAGTTTCAATAGTTGGCTTTAGTTTTGTCTAAAAGGCTCTTTGTCTGTCTCATATGGCTGGACCCTTCTTAAAGTTTAGTGGGCTCTATTCATCTCTTCATTCTTACACTTCTGTATAAAACTTTATTCATTTCTGGTTAGCTCTTAATACAACATAACAGTTCTCTGTATGTTTGCTTATCGTCTATTGATAATAGCATGAATATTGTAGCTTCTGCTGCACTCCCTGACCCATGTGGTGTCTACCCCACAATTCATGCCTTTTATTTATAGTCAATAAAATTGCAGAAAGCTTAAGGAAAAGGCAAAGATTTATACTGACATTTTGACTCTATAGAAACTAGAACAGTGCTGAATGTCTAATTTGGCCTTACTGCTATTGACAAGTTAACTAAATTACATATGTTAATTGTATATATTTTATAAAATGCTTGTTATTACATGAATGAATAATGAATAATTTTTTACTTTTTAGAAATTATGAGACTATATAACCAGGCTTAAAACTATAACTTTCACAAGTTGATTTTCATGCCAAAAAATGAATATTAGAATAGATTTTCTAGGACTTCAGAAAAGATGAGGGTACTCCTCATTTCCCAAAGAATCGAGTACTTCCAGAAATGCAGATTTGTATTTTGTGCAAGGTTAAAGATCATGAAATACAGTTTATGCTAATTTATAAAATAAATTTTTGGTTTGGTTATTTTTGCCACATGATTGTGGAAGCATTAAAAAAATCTCCTAAATTAATCTCCCAAAATATTACAGCTATAGTTAACATCAATAAATAGTGACAGAGGTAGATGCTGATTGTCCCAAAGGCCAGATATTGGATGTGTTTTCTGTTTCAAGACATGATAGTTCTTTGGCCACAGTACATGCTAGCTTGAGGGTTTCATTCATTGCAGAGGGAGACTGGAGAGCACAACTGGTCTCCATATGCAATTTCTAACTACTAACCCAAATGAAGGTGAAATGGTCATTAGTTATGTTGACAGCATGGGGAAAAACTTACCTTAACAAAAGCAGTAACTAAAGAATAAAATGATTTTGGAACACATGGATTAGAAGACCTTTAAAAAGGGGAGCAATTATGTGAAACTTTAAAGGTAACAAAAGTAAGGACAGGTTCTCATTTATTCTTTGTCGATAATGATAATCCATGGAAAAAGCAAATTAGATACAAGGTATATTGTTAGCAGAAGCAAAGGCAATTTTGTTAATATTCTGTTATAAGTTGAAAATTCAAAATGAGAATGGAAAAGAGTTTGATGTGCAATTGTATAACTTAATGGATAGAATTCAAGCTGTTGCCCATCTTTTTACTTTGCTTAACATTGGGAAATTATACTTTTAACGCTTAACTTAAGTGGCTTCAGTTATTCTGAACAATTAAATGGGTAGAAACAAACTGTTCATATTTGGAAAATTGATATATGGCATAAATATTGCTACACAACCGTGCAAAAAGCAAAATAACTTTATATTGCTTTATTGTGACAGCTTAATGATTTTACTGACATCATAGAGGCTCTTATTAAAAAGGAAGGGACATTGGAATTAAATTGACCCATTTATACTATGTACATATATGAATATGCCACAGTGAATTTCACTTTTATGTATACCTATAAAGCACTAAGCAAGAAATTATACACACACACAAAAAAAAAAAAAAAACAAGGAAGACCAGTAGAGTAGAAGAAGGGGAACAGAGAAAGACAGAAGAGGACTACAGGGGAGCAAATTACATTCTATGCATGTATGATTATTTCAAATGTTATGTATATATATTATGTGTAACTATAATGCATTAAAAATGAAAAATAATGATGGTTTTGGTTACCTACTTTTGCAAGCAAATTACATGAAAATATAGTGTCTTATAGTATTATGTTGTACTATATTATGCTTTTATGGGTTCACTGATTTTATTTTATTTATTTAATTTATTAAATACACTTATTTTATTTATTTTTATGTGGTGCTGAGGATCGAACCCAGGTCCTCGCACATGTGAGGCACACATCCTACCGCTGAGCCACAACCTCAGCCCTGGCTTCACTGATTTTAAACACAGTGTTCTCCCTTGGGTTATGGGTTCTTAATTCCTGGATCCAGATATATGAACAAGGTTACCTAATATACTATTGTGCAAAAAATGCTATGGAATTTGTTTGATTATAAAGTGAAACAGCATAAATTCTCTCTCATTGGAAATATGTGTGTGTGTGTGTGTGTAAAAAATTTGTAATTTTCCATAATAAGTAACATTATAAAGTGATTTTTAGGTAAATATCGTATTCAAATATTTACACAGAAACAAAATCGTTCTGGAGTCTACAAGATTTACTTTGCTTTACTTACAAGAATATAGGTATTGCTATCTATGACATATCCTTTATTCATTTTCAAACTTTCATCTGTAATAGAGCAAATCAACTGAATTAGTCTGCCTAGCCTAGTCCATAATTACTAGACTTTCTGCTATCATATAAAAAAAGCAAAATCAATTTCTATTTATTAAAAAGTATTGCAAATGTGAACATAATATCAAAAGAATCCTGATTTTACTTCTTGAAATTGGGTCATCAGGAAAACAGCATATTTTTTTCCTGTTAAAAAAAAGTATGGATAGTAAAAATATACATAACTACTATTATCCATAATTATTATTTTGTTCATGGTGAGAGGGGCTTAATTTCATTTTGTTGCACATGGATTTCAAATTTTCCCAGCACCATATGTTGAAGAGGCTATCTTTTCTTCAATGTATGTTTTTTGCACCTCTGTCTAATATAAGATAACTGTAGTTATGTGGGTTAGTATCTGTGTCCTCTATTCTGTACCATTGGTCTACCAGTCTATTTTGGTGCCAATACCTTGCTGTTTTTGTTACCATTGCTTTATATCTAGGGTATATAAAGAACTCAAAAAGTGAAACATCAAAAAAAATCAATAAATGGGTCAAAGAATTGAATAGACACTTCTCAGAAGGTGCTATACAATCAATCAACAAATATATAAAAAAAGGTTCAAGATCTCTAGCAATTAGAGAAATGCAAATCAAAACTACTTTAAGATTTAATCTCCCTCCAGTCACAATGGCAGCTATTAAGAATACAAACAACAACAAGTGTTGGTGAGGATGTGGGAAAAAGGCATATTCATACATTGCTGGTGGGACTGCAAAATGGCAGCCAACATGGAAAGCAATATTGAGATTCCTTGGAAAACTGGGAATGGAACCATCTTCTGACCCAGTTATCCTGCTCCTCATCTATACCCAAAGGACTTAAGAAAAACATACTACAGGGAAAGAGCCACATCAATGTTCATAGTAGCACAATTCACAATAGCTAAATTGTGAAACCAACTTAGATGCCCTTCAGTAGATGAATGAATAAATAAAATGTGGTGTACATATACAATGGAATATTACTCATCAATAAAAGAGAATAAAACCATGGCATTTGCAAGTAAATGGATGTAGTTGGAGAACAAAATGCTAAGTGAAGTTAGCCAATCTCAAAAAACCAAATGCCAAATGTTTTCTTTGATATAAGGAGTATGATTCATGTGGCATATATACACAATTCATAGTAGGGTTGAAAGGGGGAGCAAGGGAATATTAGATGAACTCTAAATAGAGGAAAGGGAAGGGAGAATAAAGGAGGGTAAGGGCGTTAAAAATATGGTGGAATGAGATGGAAATCATTATCCTAAGTATATATATGAAGACATGAATGGTGTGAATATACTTTCTATACAACCAGAGATATGAAAAATTGTGCTCTCTATGTATAACATGGATTGTAATGCATTCTGCTCTCATATATAACAAATTAAAATAAAAACGTTTAAAACTAAAACTTTGCTTGTCATTATGTAATTTTCAATTTTAACTTTCTATGGAGTACATATCATTAACACTGACTTCTTGGAAACTTTTAGTCCACTATGTAGTCATAACCAAATGCAGAAAACCTAGGATATATATTCTGAGTACAATTAATTTAAAAGAGTTAAGAGTTAAACCATAATTTAAGTCCATCTCATTTATTGATTCTTGATTTTAATTCTTGTGCCACAGGAGTCTTATTAAGGAAGTTGGAATCAAAATTCCACATGATGGAGATTTGGACCTACTTTTTCTCCTATTAGATGCAGGGTCTCTGGTTGTATTCCACAATCTGTGAGGTAAATAGAGAGTCTACATCTTGGGAGCAAATCTTTACCTCTCACAGATCAGATAGAACACTAATCACTAGGGTATGTAAATAACTCAAAAGCTAGGCACCAAAAACAAACAAATAAACAAATAACCCAATCAGTAAATGGGCCTAGGACTTGAAGAGAAACTTCTCAGAAGATGATGCGCAATCAATCAAGAAATAAATGAAAAGATGTTCATCATCGCTAGCAATTAAAGAAATGCAAATCAAAACCACTCTAAGTTTTCATCTCACTCCTGTCAGAACTGTAGCTATTATGAATACAAACAACAAAAAATGTAGGTGATGCTGTGGGGAAAAAGGTACACTCATACACTTTTGGTGGAATTGCAAATTGGTGTAGCAAATATGGAAATCAGTATGGAGATTTCTTGGAAAATTGGGAATGGAACCACCATTTGACCCAGCTGTCCCTCTCCTGGGTCTATATCCAAAGAACTTAAAAACAGCATATTCAGGAACACATACATGTCAATGTTTATAGCAGGAAAATTCACAAAAGCTAAATAGTGGAACCAACCTATATAACCTTCAATAGATAAATGAATAAAAAAAAATGTGGCATATATACACAATGGAATATTACTCAGCAATAAAAGAGAATAAAATCATGGCATTTGCAGGTAAATGGATGGAGTTAGAAAAGATGATGCAAAGTGAAGTTAGCCAATTAAAAAAAATTCTGAATATTTTCTTTGATATAAGGAAAATGATTCATAGTGGAATAGGGAGAGGGAGCATGGGAGGGATGGAGGAATTCTAGATAAGGCAGAAGAGTTGGAGGGGGAGGGAGTGGGCATGAGGTAATTAATGATGGTTGAATGTGATGATCATTATTATCCAAAGTACATGTATGAAGACACAAATTGGTGTGAATATACTATGTATACAACCAGAGATATGAAAAATTGTGCTCTATATATGTAATAAGAGTTATAATGCATTCTGCTATCATATATAATTTCTAAAAGTTAATTAATTAATTAAAAAGTAGTTAAACCATAAAATGGTATTTTTCATAACAATGTCATGGTTTCTTTATTTCTAGATAAATAATATTTTTTTCTTTGAGACTTGCATTTATTAGACTTCATAATATTTTAGAAAATAGCATGAAAATACTTAAGGTTAAAAATCATACCATGCACTTAAGAAAAAAGAAAAAAATACCAATTATTTTAAATATAAATGTCTTTTGGCAAATTCTGATACTAAATATGTTGCATACTTATTAAGAAATGCTTTACCAGCTCATTGAAGACTACTTTCCTCATTTAGTGTTCTCCTTTTGTCCCTTAATTGTACTACAATATTATATGGGAGCCATTTAGATGCTGCTTTATAATTAGTGTTTATTCAATATAAACGTTTACTTTGTGGTATGCCAGGGTGAGTTTTTTTGAGCTCTAGAAGAGAAAATAAAATTCTCTGATTTTCCAGTACAGACGACAACATGCCAATGTAGCCTGGATTCTTAGCTTATAATTACTTAAGAATAATTTTTTGTGTTTGAATTTTTTAAGGTAGAATTAATGTATAAAACAAGAAAGTAGCCTTTCCTTGTGTTTGTATTGAGGTATAATTTACTTGCTTTTGTTGTGGAATCAAGACTGCATAATTAGCATGTTCCTTTGTATTGAGTAATTCCAATATCCACAGGCAGGTAATTTTGTGCAACACTCAGGGGCACAGATAATGTATAAGATATGTTCCAAGGGTACCCATAAGACAAAATGTAGTGATTATGCTTTGTAATAATCAGTCATTCATTATAATCCAATAATGTATGGTTTTTTTCCTCAGCAAAGTTTACCAGACGTGTATAAAAAAAATCCCTGAACTCTCAAAAAAACAGTCTTGTTTAGACACTATCGCTACAGTTTGCAAATCTTTCTGATGAACATTGACACTGTTTTAAGCAAATTAAAATATTGATAGTCTAATCTACATTGTGGTGGTTATAAAGTGCTACACCCAAGTATCTTTCTCATTCACATTCTAAATGTCCAAACTATTCATTAAAACACCTACTAAGAGGAAATTTCTATTTTAGATAAAGAGAACTAATGTTTACTGTTTTTTTGCCATCATTATCTCTCATACAGAATTAGTTGGGAAGCAATACATCTTGTCACTACAGTATTTTCAAGGCAGAAGTATATGCATGAAAGTTCAGCCCTGATTCTCTGAACGGAAGAAAAGTATAGGTGCTGCTCTAACACCACCTAGGGCTGCTGTAAAAAAAATGTAACAAACTGGGTGAGTTAGAAGAAATAATAAGTATTCTTTCACAGTTCTGAATGTTAGAAATCAGAAGTTCGGGGGTTGTTAAAATGTCTTCCTTCTAATGACTAGAAGGAAGTATTTGTTAAATGCTTCTCTGTTGGTTTTTGGTAGCCTCAGTCTTTCCCTTGGCTTTTAGATGACTTGCCTGGGTCTTTACATCTTCCATCTGTGTGTCTCTCTGCAATCCAAATTTCTTCCTTTTTATAGTGACACAGTCATATTGACTTTAGTGTACATCACAAATAGCTGCTTTTAACTTAATTATATATTTAAAGACCTTATTTTTAAGTAAGGCTACATTCACAGGTGCTGGAGGTTACAATTTCAATATTTTCAATGTATAATATGCACTAGGGAGAAAGATAAAGCTTTTTAGGCAGAGCCTTGTGGTGTCATATTTTGCAAAACCTTCTGGGAAAGACCTGTGGATTTCATGAAATACCCAGAACAATGTTACTGGATTTATGTTTACTGCATTCCTAAATCATGAGAAAGTAGACAGCTGTGAAAATTCATTTATTATATGTTCAGATTTAGTTGGATTTGCAAATAAGAAGTTCGTAACAGAACTTGGCCTTCACAGTTCTATCTCAACCAACCTTCCCATTACACACTCCCAATCCGATCTTTTGTTTTAGTTATTATCCAAGTCTAGTTGGAGTACTGATTCGTTCAGGCTCAGCAGGTTTTTCCTCAATTGGTGGTAAAACTAATGAGAATCTGGTGATCAATTAGTGATCATTTTGGGTGTGTGGTGGGAATTTATGTTCTTTCAGGTGTGAGATGATAGTGTTTATTAATTTCTTGCTTTGGGGCTTAAATATTTGTGAGCCGAATACATTCAGAAAGTATTTCATCATCACTGGAAAATAAAGCATTTCCTTAAGATGTGAGCTGCTTTCTTTCTAATTTATGGGTTTGTTTTAACTTGTGACTGAGATTATAATTCTGAAACAAACTCTCAATGTATTTAAGTGTCAATATTCAAGAAAATGTTTTGTTTCAGTGTAAGATTTTAGAGTATTTTAGTACCTGATAAGGATTCATATATTAGATGATAAAGTTTTTAATTTCAAGAATCATTGTTTTAAATGGTTTGTAAATATTTATATAAACTATATAAATATATAGTCCCCAAATTTTTCAGAAAGTAAAGAAACTATCATTTTGAAAAAAAAATAAAATACAAACTTTGAAACAATCAAAATCAAAATGTTATTGAGGTGAAGTTTAGGAAACATTATCTTTTTAATATTGTTGATCAAAATTATTTCTCCCTCCTATATGCCTACATAACATTTTCACTTCCAGAAGCATGACCTCTTTTTTAATAAAATCTAGATTTGGAGATGTTTGATTTTGTTCTTGTAGCTGTTTGTGCTGATTTAGTGAAGAATACTCAATGTGCTTAGATAAAATGTTTTCTGACAGAAAAAATAATATTGTTTCCATCTAAAGTGCTTTGTCTTGGGGTAAAAATAGCCAATTCCAGTCTTTCTTTAGAAAAAAAAATCATAGCATTTATATAATAACAATGTCAGAGTCAGAGGGGTGGCTTACCAGGCTGTATTTCTGAGAAACTTCCTAAAGTCAGAGTTTCCAATCACACATGGCCAGTTAAGCCCTTCATCTTCCCTAGGTAGATAAATTGAGTGCCATGCACTTTGCTGTGCACAGAACTTTGAATGAAACCTTTTAAAGTAAACGTCTTGTTTGCTGTGACTAAAATTCAAAAGACTTTTGCAATTGTTATTAATAAAATCAGTGTACATGGTGGCTGATCTTTTCTGAGATATTGCTGGATATTACTAAGCATTTACATAACCTTGCAATTTGAAAAATAACTACACATTGTACCCTCATCAATTGTTTTTCTGGAAAAAAATTAATGGTCTGTACTTTATGATAAGCCATCCTCACTGATATTAACAAAACTATAAATAAGAGTGATTTTAGGATTTGATAAAATATATTTATAAATAGTTAATGAAATCACTTTACATCCTCAAGATGCAAAGTTATTTTGAGTTATTATTATTAAAATGATGAGTATAATAGAACAAAGGGAAGTGAGAGGAAATACAAGGAAAAAACAAAAGTATAGAACACAATACTTATAGATAAACACAGGTTATTCATTTATAAAACTAACTTATGCTAAAATGCTAATACAATTAAACCATCTAATTGTTCCTTTTTCTATAATTTCCTTTGCCAAAAAGAAGTCAGCCTATGATTCTGATATTTTCGCCATTGAAATCTTAGGATTATAATAGTGAATCATTGTACTATAAAATAACTAGAATTGGAATCCTTCTGATCTGATAATTTGTATCAAACTTGGCTAAGCTTTAACCTTCTAAGGTTGTTGTGAGAATCAAATTAAATATGTACAGATAAAAATATTCAGCATATTGCTTGCCACATAATTAAAGCTTGAGAAATTTTAGCTGTCATTATGAATTTGGTAAATATAAATTGTTATATTTTATAATATTTTTATAATAATTATATTCTCCATATGAACAGTATTTTTTGTGTATGTGTGACACAAGAGAAGAAAAATGTTGGTGACTTATTGTATGTATATGGGTGGGAATGTGTATTTTTTTAATAGACTGAGGTTTCTAAAAGGAATATTTTATTAAACATGAAAGAGATTAGAAAGCAATGGAAGACACACAAAGAATAAAAGGGCAAGAATGCAAATTAAGACAGGTAAGGAATAGAACAAATAAAGGAAAGATTATGAAGGCAATAATGAATGTCTACTTAACTTTGAAATGTTTTCCTTTAAGTACTGCACTAAAAGATATAAAGGACAAAACAAAATATGTACCATTTTAAAAATTATATTTTATTATTTCCCGATCATTTTAACCTTCCTTTTTTCTCTGTTGCTCTTGCAATACCTATTTGAGTTTATGGACAATTTTTTTAAATCAGTTCTTTTTAGTTATACATGACAGTAGAATCCATTACAAATAATTGGGATATAGTATTTAGATTTCTTTATAATAGGTGAGGAATTTGGGCCTAGAAATTTTAAGTGACTTGACCAAGGTTATAAAACTAATAAACAAGAAGACCTGAAATAAAATCTATTTCTTTCCAGTGTTATTTGATGATATCAAATTGTCACTTTGTAAGTAAATCTTACCCAAGTGGATTATTTCAAATGCTTGTTGAACAGCTACCATGTGAGAACTCTGTCATATGCTTAGCAGACTTCTTATCATTTAAGGCTTTTAATAGTCTAGTGAACATGTTAGACAAAATATTTGACAGCAAAGGTGTTTCCCTTTAAATTTTGAATATCAGCTTGTTTATTTCATCTTTTAAATATCACCTGTGTATCTCAGGTTTCAACACAAATGTATGTGTCTTCATATTGTTCCAACTTTCACAGGGTCTTGCAAATGAATAATTTCCTACTGACCAGCTTTCATTGGCACCTTGGAGTTACTTCATAAGTACTTGAAAAATGAATTAGGTAATAAATTATCATGAATAAAAGAATGAAGGAATGACTGAATGTACTCCCATGTAAAATATCTGTCTAGATGTCTGGGAATCATAAGGTAGAGAATGACATAGAGTTCATAAGAAAATGATATAAAATCTCTTGTACGGTCAGTTATATCCACTTGTAGCAGTCAGGGAAGGTGTTTAATGTTGTTCATAGAAAGCTATCAATCAGTCACTTTCCCCCCCAAAAAAATTAATTGTACAATTGATATCCATTAAAACTAACCCTTTCTGTCAAAGTGAATAGGGCAATCACCTTCCTATTTGCAGTGTCAACACACAAAGTTTTAACTAAATAACCCATAAGGACAGCTTATTCAGAAAAAAAGAATGTCTCTTTTGTTCACATCCATGTCCCTAAGAACTAGACTATTTACTTGTATATATGCTAACATTTAGATGCAAATTTATATTCACTGGATAGACATACATTCTTCAGCCAAACTAGTATAAGATAGGAATTTTCTAAATGTTTTGTTTTTTCTATGCTTTGTTTATAAAATGAAAGAAAATGTTGCTTAGTTGATTCACAGAATTAAGCTGCAATGTCTTAAAATGTACCAGTAAATTTTATATGCATTGTCTTGTTCCTATTTAGATGGCTATAGCTCAACAGAATTATTAAGACAAACCCTCTTTTTCTATTGAGACAAATGTTATCTTTAAGTAACTAATCCCTCTACTTTTATTGATTAAGAGTTAATATTTTAAATGATCATCAGAGGAAAAATCATCTTGCTTTGTCTTATAATTATAATTATGATGTTTTTAATAGGCAGAATCCCTAGAATTGTTTAGTTTAAATTAACAACAGGCAAAATTAGTTTCTGATTTTTTTAAAGGAATTGTAGATACAGTTTATTTTAGAATTAACATTGGATGGATGTACTCAATTAAAAGACTATTTAAACATCTGAAGCACTGTGTCCTGGTAATCAGTTGTTTCCATTACACCCAAGGTCTGAATAATCTATTTAGTAATTTTATGAACAAGACTCACTCCACTGCCATCCTTGGTCATCTGTTGTAATTATTCATGAAATTAACAGTGTGTGCTAGAATGTATCTACATTTTAATACAGAACTAAAAGCCATTATTGGATTTTATTATCTCTAGTATCTGACTTTTATCTAATAAATTTTAAAAATTTGAACTACTATATTGACATGCCTTTTCCATGTCTGAAGAAACTGTTTTGAAAGTAACATCTGACTCATGAAGAGCGGGAAAAGAAAGGTAAGTGTAATTGCACCCTGCTTCTATAGAATGACAAAATCTAATCTATGACTTTATCATTTCAACAATTTAAAAATATTTCTTACAGCTGCTATTGGGTAAATCTGTATATAATAGTAAAAGTCAAAGACTATTATATGTCATAAGATCCTGAAAGTGGTCTTAGCAAATGGTTTCTTATGTGTTAATTTCTTTCCTTTTTAGCAACTACCAACTTTATCACATACTAAATTAATCTTAAAAACTTTAAATTTTTCCCCAATATTCTCATACTTTCTCTACTCACCCATCAGAGAATATTTTATTCTCTTTTCTACTGCTTAAAAGTATATTTGTTTGCCCTTGTTTCAAATTCAATATTTTTCATGACATTGATAAGTAATTCTTGCTTTATTTCTAGGCAGACTTAATAGATAATCAGATTCCCAAATTTAATAGTATCATATTCAAACAGTTATTTGCAACTCTACAAGTAAGAGATATTATGTCATTTGGAAAAAAAAAATGATTATGGGTGCATTCCCCTCGTTTTTGTCCTATTAAAATCTTTTGCTAATTCAGTAGTTACCTCAGGCCACCAAGTCATCTGTAAAATCAGAAACCCTGTCCTTTGTCCTCACTTGCTCCCAAATATTCCTCACCTTTACAAACTTGTGCAAAGACTAGATATTTATCTATATCATCTTTGAATTCTATACAACTTATTAGTTGTATCATATTTTTTTCATTTCTTAATCTTATGGGAACTTCAATTAAGGTATTAATTTATAAATTATTTCCACATTTGTATAAAAATCTCTAGTGACAGAATTAAAGTCCAGGATTTTCAGATAAACTCTCTGACATCTGTCTGATATTTGGGCACATAGTATTTCATTTTTAAAATTTTTAAATGCTAATTGAGTATGTCATTCTATCATTTAATTTAAATCACTGGAATATATATATATATATATATATATATATATATATATATATATATATATACACACACACACACACACACACACACACACACACATACCATTCATAGGTCTGAAATTTGTCAAATTCAAGATCATTTAGCACACTGAGTTGGTTCACTTAGAGATTTGTAAAAATAAGTCTTTCAAGTTCTCATCTTTTTTTCTTCTCTAGTCAGTCTTGAAAAATGCCCAGACCACCCAAATTGGGTATACAAAGACCAGTTCTTATCTTTTTTTTCTTTTCCTATACAAATAATCACAAATCTTACTCATCAGATGTCCAGCATGTCTTTCTGTTACTTAACACTCCTTAGTCAATATCTATAAATATTTATCCACTAGGGAGGGGTTGTTTTAAGGAAAGTGTTTGCTGTCTTGATAATAATGAGCAAAATGAGTGAGTACTATTATTCTCTCTCCCTTTCCCCTTTTTCTTAGCCTCAGTGCTGGATGGGAAGCTTGAAACTAGAGCAGTCCTCCAATATAAGAATGTGTGAGGTTACACCCTGTACTATCAATTTAGCAAAGTGGAAAGATTAAGACATGCATTGTGGGCAACTAGCTCAGTAACATCAATTGTGTATTATGAAGGTTTCTGTCACACTGGCAAATACTGCTTTCTGATATGTTAACATTATAATTTTAATATATGATCACTGTGGAATCTCTCTATACTGTCACATAAAATAGCATATTTCCCCTTATTTTTATAGCTATTTTTACTTTTGTGTAAAATATTCAATAAGAATATTAAAAACAAGATTATTTTCCTAGGTAAAAATTTACTTAAGGCAATTGCAAAGCAAAGCCTTGCATAATTTCCAAACCTTTGTTACATTTTACCACATTACAAAAGAAATCATATGAATCTCCTTTAAAAAAAAATAAACAATGTAATACTGACATTGACCTGTTCTTGGACCTCATTTTCCAGAAGTACAGTCAGATTGAGATGAAAGTTTTCACTTTCTTGTTTCCTAACTCTATATGTGGGAAATACAGTTTCCCTTGATGCTGCAAAAGGCTACCAAGTTAAATCCTTATCTTCTTGTGTATGATTCAGAGAAGACAAGCCTCAGAGATCTAAATAGTGGAAATAATTATAGACTTTTCTAAGTCCACTCATGGCTTGAATGTGGGGTATGGCAGCATTGGTATTTTAACATGACATCTAGTATCTGAAAAGAACCTACTGTATTATTATTTTTCTTTAAAAAAATCGAAATAAAAACCGTTATACTTCTGTAAGAACACAAACGGAAAATGTGTTTTTGTTTTCAATTTGACCTTTTTGAGTTAAAAAAAATCAACCTCACAGGTTTGCATATGATGTTTAATTTCTAAGCCAATTAAACATTTAATGAATACTTTCATGCTATCTACATGAAAAATATACTACTAACTACACCCTGAAAAACATACATCAAATGAACCATTTTAAAAAGTTGTTTCTAAATTAAAAAGCACCAATAGATATTCAGAAGGACTATTTTGATTGTTCAAATACCTTTGTCAGAATTCAAGGCAAAGCATCGTTTTCATATAAAAAGTCATGATGATCACATTAATATTTCTTTCTCAAAAAGTAGCATTTACTTTCTCTTATTATAGTCCTACTAGATGGGAGGGGCATTTCTAATATGAAACTATTGATTTTGACATGTTAGTTTTGCTTGATGCAATTATTACTTTTAGAAAAACAGTAAATAAATAAAAGTTTTATACTTGCTGATAGAAATTGTGGCATAGTCTGATTTTTTTAAGCTATAGAGCCAAGTTTCATATTTCAAAGTTGAAAAGATAAGAATAAAATTCTATGTTCTGGGACTTTTGTTTTTGAAACCTGAACATTAATTCTTTTAGATAGTCCCTTAGGCTGGATAATATCAAATTTTAAAAGTACAGACATTCTATTATATTTTATTAGAATGCACACTTAAAATAAAAGTGATGTTTTATAAGAGGGCATGGTACATATTTTTTTCCACATGTTCAGTAATTTTTAAATTGAACCATGAAACAACTGTTTAAAATCTTTAGCAATATGTTATTATTACATATTGATGAATTTTTAAATTTTAAAATAATTTTGAATGTTTAAAAACAAAAAAGAAAGTTAAAGCAACTTCATCAGAAACAACAAATCAACAATCAACAACTGATTTCATAACACATTGTATTTAAAATTACTGATCTTTATTCTTAGTTTACTTTATCAAACTCAATTTACTTATATCAAATATTGCCCATTCAGATCCTATCAGCTTTTCTATAGAACTGTTCTAATATAAATTAGAGCTTTCAGTAACCCATTCACTATAAAAATTAATCTTTCTCTTTTCAATAAAATGTTCACCCTGCAGAGCTATATTTTGATCATATTTATTAATTCAAACACTTTATCCAATTGGAAACTTATCTAAATTATGTTTTTCCTGCATATTCAATGCAGAAAAATTATTACTGTATTAATATTCAGAGCTTATTGAAATGGCAGAGCTTTCTAAAGGAAAGTAATTGCATTTGGAATTCAGGACTTAAGGTATTTGTATGTTTGTTTATTTTTCCACCTGATCAAGAGTTCCCACTCTAGGAGATACTTTTTCCCAAAACTGAATCACAAATATTCTGAACAGTCCAGGTATGATTTTCTATTTATCAATAAATAAGAACATCAAGGATAGCAAAGGAAAATTACAGTAAGTGTTCACTGTAGACCCCAGGAAAGAAATACATATATTTTCTTCACCAGTGACTGGAAACTTTCCTAAATCTTCACAATGGTCCCTTCAAGATAGTGTGTATCTCTTCATGGAAATGTTGCTGAATCTTAGTCTACCAATATTATCCTAGTTTTTTAAAAAAACTTATAAATATACAAACATCAAAAGTATTTATTGTTCTCTCAATAATATCAAGTTATTCTAGTAGCATTTATGGAAAATTATCTGGAGATATCTATGGTTCACAACACCTTCCTTCCATTGGGAAATTCATATAGATAGCAAATGGTTACTTATTGCATTTGGTAGTTTTATTCTACAGGAATATATATATATATATATATATATATATATATATATATATATATATATTCACTTAAAACTTCAGACAGGAATCTATGATTATTGTTTCAAACTTTCTCCTTTAAAAGTTTTCCTGTCTCAATTAATAGTCCCACAGATTCTTACATTAAAACATTTGAGGTCAATCTAGATACTACTCTGACTCTCTCATGCTGCACTTTTAAATTCTGTCAGGACATGCCATTACTTCTATCAGTTCCTACCACTGCCACTGCTAACAGTTCACTCTATGTCACCATCATCTCTCACCTGAAGTATTGCAATATCTTTGTGACTGATCTCCCCACTTCCACCTTTGCCCCCAGTCTATTTTCCACACAGTTGCTAGAGTGATCCTATTAAAATGTCAAGTCACATCAGATCAACTCTATAAAATATTTTCTCTGTAAAATGAAACCCTTAAAATGGCCATCCAGATGCTCCATGATCTGTAAACTCTTGGACCTTATCTCCCAGAATGCAACCTCACCTTCACTTAGCTAATATCATATTGATGTCTTTGCTCTTCAACCAAACAGGACATGCCTCCAATTTAGGTTTTGAGCAATGACTTTTGTATGTCAAGAATGCCCTCTCTTAAGGGATTAGGATTACCTCAAAACAACCAAGTAATTATTGTTATCATATTTTTAGGTAAATTTAATGGCAATCAATATATTCCCTATTAGTAATACATTTAACAAGAAAAATGAATAGAAATTTTGTAAGCCCTGTGTTAATTGTTGACAGATTTGATGCTCCCATTTTATAAGAAGGTTAAATCATGATTCATATTGGTATGTTTGCATGACAAAAAATACTGATATAATATTGTAGTCCTTGATTTCCTTTTATATTTTTTCCTTCATTTTGCATCATTTTATAATATAAATCTAAAAATATAACAAATTCAGGGTAAGGTTGAATTTGATGTATTATACTACTATAAAATATATCTACACACAATTTTATAGTATATGATTGAATAGTACTTTAGTGTTTATAAGCAGTTTATACTTTTACACATCATTTATTCTATCAATATACAAAATATTGACTTTTATACTGAATTTCATATTAAAGTAAATAAATTCAAAACAATATTCTTTTCCTCTAAATGCAAACATTATATACATTTTTCTCACTATATTAACCATTTTTAATTATTTACCAATTCTCAAACTCTCATATAAATTTTAAAGGCATACACTTGGATAGTGTATGCTTTTAAAATTTAAAAGCTATAATAAATAGTGATTATTTGAATAACGTTTGTAATATATGCTTCTTAATTGCCTTCTAATAAAACTTTTGATACCAATATGAGAGGAATCTGTGTGTATAAGATGTGCTGATCCTCATAAATTTACTAACCATTTCAGGTATTATGAATAAAATTTTCTGCAAAACACATTGCATCTGGCTGGTTCCATTTAATGTGTACTGCTTAAGCATTATTATATATCACAGTTGTCACACCCAATGGGGTTGAGGGGCAACTCTACTAATTCTGTCATCTTTTCAACCTACTGAAAAATCCTGGACTGATTGCATGACACCTATATCCACATTATATCTTGAAGAAAGTTCAATTAAATATACTCTCAATGGAAGGAAGTGAGACATTTGAAATCATGTACCCAGAAGTGAGAAGATTCTTTAAGAAATGAAAAAAACTATGAGGGTCCATTCAAAGAATAAATAGCTAGTTCGAAGTAAAGAATTTATATCATGAAGATATAGAAGGCATATTTATAAGCACAGAGCATATATATTATACTCTCTTAATACTGCTTATTTGTATTTGATGAAATAATGGGAATAAATAGATATTCTTGTTATATTCTTGTTAATGTTTAGGTAAAACTTCATGTTTCTCTTTATAAATGGGAAACAGAGAAGAGAGAAGGTGCATACAGTGACAAAATGAGTAAATACTGTTTTTTCTTTGATACACTCCTAGAATACAATGATTATTAATGAATAGAAATTCAATGAAATATATTTATGAAGGAAAAAATACATTTAGATAGAAGACTGAAATTGATGATAAATAAGAACTCAGAGATGAAGGGAAATAAAAAATTTAGGGATGGCAAGAAATTAAATTTAAGAATGTTATTAATAAATAGACATAAGAAATTATGAAGTATTGGATACAAAAATGCCTAACAGACTGACTCCTAAAGCTAAAACTTGAAAACTGTAAAATTACTCAATACTTCTTCACAATTCAAAATTCTATATTTGCCTTTACTGTTTGTATGAGGTCCAGAAATCTAACCAAAGGTGAGGACAAAAAATTCTTCTATATGTGTCCATGGGGAAATTTTCACAGACGTCATTTTAAAATGTTAACCCACATTTGTTCTCTATATCATAACAAATCAACTTAGTCATTGAATTTAGAATATGACACGTAGCTATTTTTTAAGCATTCTTCCCTCCTCCCCTACTCTCTCCTCTTTCTCCTCCTCCTCCTCTTCCTCCTTCTTCTCTCTCTCTTTCTCTCTCTCTCTCTCTCTCTCTCTCTCTCTCTCTCTCTCTCTCTCTCTCTCTCTCTCTCTCTCTCTCTCTCTCTCTCTCTCTCTTTCTCTCTCTCCCTCCCCCCTCCTTCTCTCCCCCCTCCTTCACCTCCCTCCCCCTCTCTCTCACTAACAGGCATTGCTAATTTGTCTATGTACTTTTCATATTAATAACCAAAGCAACATTAAAAAAAATGAAATCTAGTAAGCTTGTCCCAATCAACAAAGCAAACAAAGATAAATTCTGCCATTCCTGAGATAAAATTCTTGGTTAGGTTAAGGTCTTATATTAAACCCTCATCTCATAAAGAAAAACTTCATTTTTAATCTTAAAAAGAGTTTAAATTATGGCACGTATTCACGTGTTGAAATGTATGCTACCCTTTAATATATGCTATTTTTGTATTAGTTACAAAATGAGTTAAAGATAAATCAAAATGTGCACATGTACAGATATATGCTAGATTTCAGTGACTTAGGATTTTAAAATAATGTAAGATAAATCAAGAATAAGTCTAAATTGATTTTATGTTAAAATGACAATATTCTGAATATGTTATGCTACATTTAAAAAATCAATATTTTTTAAAAAGATTTTACTTTGCACTCTATAATTTTATCTTAAAGGTGTATACTTTTATTGTCAGTAAGACAATATGCATTTATTCACTGTATTTTAATAAATTTATTAATTTATTTGTGCTAGATATCCTGAAGGACATAATGGTAAGTATAAAAATATTTGATTTATTCAATGTGTGACTATTAGATATTCTCTCTATCTTACACACACACACACACACACATACACACAGATCAAAGTCAAGTTGTATGGACCAACCAAACCCAACTGTCAGGAGTGATAATTAAATTGTGTTTAACTTTAATTTAGAAGCAACAATCCAGATGAAGTTCTAGCCAAAGGTAAAGAAAAGAGGGCCAGGCAGAAGAGCAAGAGAGGTAGAAATGCCATTTACAATCTTTGAAGAGTTACACAGAATAAAGCAATTATAAATTGCCTATATTTTTATGTTTCCTCTCAAAGAATAATAAATGGACTAGGGTTTAGTTACTTATTTAAAAATGCTAAAAATTTTAGTGCTTCTAAAATGGATGGAGTATTTATGATTAACTGCTTAATTGTGTATATGTATATGTGTGTATACATCTGTAATGTCTCTGTGTATGTTGTTCAGTGTGTCTTGGTGAATTTTGATGGGTTTTACATTTTCCTGATAAATATGTAATATGCATAAATTCTACACTAATAGCCGCACATTGACCAAATCAAATATTTTTATACTTACTATTATGTCCTTCAGGATATTTAGCACAGAAAAATTAATAAAAATTTTAAAATATAGTGAATAAGTGCATATATCTCACTGTGAATAAAAGTATATACCTTTAAGATAACAGTATAAAGTACAAAATAAAGTCTTGGGCTGGGGATGTGGCTCAAGTGGTAATGCGATTGCCTGACATGCATTTGATCCTCAGCACCACATACACAAAGATGTGTCCGCCGAAAACTAAAAAATAAATATTAAAATTCTTCTCTCTCTCTCTCTCTCTCTCTCTCTCTCTCAGAAAATAATAAAGTCTTTTAAAAATATATTGATATTTTAATGTAGCACAACATATTCAGAATATTGTCATTTTAACACAAAATCAATTTAGAACTTATTCTTGATTTATCTTACATTATTTTAAAAATACTAAGTCACTGAGATCTTGCATATATTTGTGCATGTGCCCATTTTGTAACTAATTGAAAAATAGCATACAGCAAAGGGTAGAGTATATTTCAACACATATATACATATCATAATATTAACTCTTTTTAAGATTAAAAATTAAGTTTTTTTTATGAGATGAGGGTATAAAATAAGACCTTAACCTAACCAAAAATGTTGTCTCAGGAATGGAAGAATTTATCTATGTGTGCTCAGTTGATTGGGACAAGCTTACTAGCTTACTTTCTTTTTTTTTTAACATTGCTTTGGTTTTTAATATAAAAAGTACATAGACAAATTAGCAATACTTGCCAAGTACTCAGATATGTATGTAATTGCACATATATGTGCTGACTTCGGTATAATTCATTTAAAAAGCACTTAATTCATTTAACTCTTATGCATTGAATAGTATTTCACATTATAAAATGAGTTTTGAGAGATTGGAGAGATTCAGTGGAAAGAGAAAAAAAAGGATAATAATGTGCCAGACATAGGCAAGACTTAGAGAAGAAAAGGAAAATGCATTTGAACTTTTTGGGAATTGTTGAAATGTAAGAATCTGTGAGAAAATTTAAGTGCAGGAAGTGAACATAACCATAGAACACTATAGATTGAGCATTGATAGCAGACACAGTCAGGTTCCATCTAAGAATGGATACAGTTCTTAAGTGCACTTTGAAGTACCTTTATGGTCTGGCCCCATGCCCCACAATCTCCTTATCCCTATTTTATTTTCTTCTATGATGCCATTATTTCTCTTTCTTCACCTGTAATTCTTCAACAAAAAAGATTTTTGGAATTGCTGCTTCCCTTGTTCTTTCAGCTCATTCTTCTTTTACTCTGACATCCATGCCTGATAAAATTGCTTTCTTATCAGAGATCTTCAAATTTGATAGCTGACTTGTCAGTATACTCAGATTCTTTGCAGAATTGCACAATCCATTTCCTTAAAATCTCTTTTCATCTATGAATGTTTTTTGTTGTTGTTGTTGTTGTTCTATACTTACTTTTCAGTCTCTTTTACTAGGTCATCCCAAATTAATGTTCTTTTGTGTGTGTGTGTGTGTGTGTGTTACATCTTTATTTTTATTTTGACAGAGTCTCAGTAGGATTACAGTCATGCATACTTTTTTTATTGTTGGTTGTTCAAAACATTACATAGTTCTTGATATATCATATTTAACACTTTGATTCAAGTGGGTTATGAACTCCCATTTTTACCCCATATACAGATTGCAGAATCACATCAGTTACACTTCCATTGATTTACATATTGACATACTCATGTCTGTTGTATTCTGCTGCCTTTCCTATCCTCTACTATCCCCCCTCCCCTCCCCTCCCCTCTTCTCTCTCTACCCCCACTACTGTAATTCATTCCTCCCCCTTGTATTATTTTTCCCTTTCCCCTCACTTCCTCTTGTATGTAATTTTGTATAACCCTGAGGGTCTCCTTCCATTTCCATGCAATTTCCCTTCTCTCTTCCTTTCCCTCCCACCTCTCATCCTTGTTTAATGTTGTTCTTCTCGTGCTCTTCTTCCCTAGTCTGTTCTTAGTTACTCTCCTTATATCAAAGAAGACATTTGGCATTTGTTTTTTAGGGCTTGGCTAGCTTCACTTAGCATAATCTGCTCTAATGCCATCCATTTCCCTCCAAATTCTATGATTTTGTCATTTTTTAATGCAGAGTAATACTCCATTGTGTATAAATGCCACATTTTATTTTTATCCATTCGTCTATTGAAGGGCAACTAGGTTGCTTCCACAGTCTTGTTATTGTGAATTGTGCTGCTATGAACATTGATGTAGCAGTATCCCTGTAGCATGCTCTTTTTAGGTCTTTAGGGAATAGACCGAGAAGGGGAATAGCTGGGTCAAATGGTGGTTCTATTCCCAGCTTTCCAAGAAATCTCCATACTGCTTTCCAAATTGGCTGCACCAATTTGCAGTCCCACCAACAATGTACAAGTGTACCTTTTTCCCCACATCCTCACCAGCACTTGTTGTTGTTTGACTTCATAATGGCAGCCAATCTTACTGGAGTGAGATGGTATCTTAGGGTGGTTTTGATTTGCATTTCTCTGACTGCTAGAGATGGTGAGCATTTTTCCATGTACTTGTTGATTGATTGTATGTCCTCCTCTGAGAAGTGTCTGTTCAGGTCCTTGGCCCATTTGTTGATTGGGTTATTTGTTATCTTCTTGTCTAATTTTTTGAGTTCTTTATATACTCTGGATATTAGGGCTCTATCTGAAGTGTGAGGAGTAAAGATTTGTTCCCATGATGTAGGCTCCCTATTTACCTCTGCTATTGTTTCTTTTGCTGAGAAAAAACTTTTTAGTTTGAGTAAGTCCCATTTGTTGATTCTAGATGTTAACTCTGTTATTTATTTATTTACTGCTATTTATTTAACTGTATTTATTGAGCTCTAAATATGTGAAAAGATTCTTAATGTGAAAATGTAAGTCTTGTCTTCCGTAAACTGAGAATCCTCTTGGATGTGTAAGGGATGTAGAAAATTACACAATGTTCAAGAGAAAGGCTGTAAGCACACAGTGACATAGGCATAAACAGTATTCCTTACATTTAGAGAAGTTTCCGTTTGGACTATTTTTCGAAAATGGCCTTCATGGTGAAGAAAACTTTACAAAGCATTGGATAAATTCCTTACTTATCCTTATCATTTAAACAAAAAATATCCTTGAAATAAGGCATGGGTCTTGCCCATCTCTGAAAAAAAAATAGAATTTTCTCCAAGGGAAGAAAATTGATAGTTCATTACATCATGTCATCTCACACTTTTCTATTTTGTCCCACAAGGGACATTTTCAGAAATGCAGAGTACTTATTACTTACAGATTATCTATTCATACAAAATTGACCAAAAGTAAATTTAAAGTGTATCTACTCAAGAGCAAATTTCTTCAATCCAACATGTTTATTTATATTTATAATATAATTATTTATAAAATAGTAAAATTATATGACTCCATTGCTAATCAAAATTTCAAGAAATACAAAAAATTTTCTTTGAAGTAACTTAATAATGTCAAGAGAATGAATAGTGAACATAATAATACATTATAAACATACACTGACCTATGATTTAGAAATATTTATAGCTTAAAATCCTGAGCAGAAAATTATTAAAAAGTGAATTCTATATTTTTTCGGGTACCATAATGAAGGTTTATTAAACTCACATGATATGTTCAAAATATGTTCAGATATTTTCATCATCTGTTAGAACAGATATGTTCATCATCTGTTCTAATGATGTTAATGGCTTAATGTTACATATATATATATATTATATATATATATATATATATATATATATATATATAGAGAGAGAGAGAGAGAGAGAGAGAGAGCTGGCAGCTCTAATGAACAGCCCTTTTACTTTGCCCCTGCACTTTTCTTTGGGTTTTCTTTGCATGTACTTACACAAATCTAGTGGTATCAGTCAATCACTCATTTTTGTGGTGCTTTAATTCAATCAAGAGAAGAGGGGAAAGAGAAGATATAAGAAGGTGTGGCCAGAGTAATGTTGTGGCCACAATATTATGGCATATTATTTTATATCTCACTTAATTATATAAAATAATGATAAAAGTATATCATACTAAATACATAAATTAGTAATATAGTAATTTACTGTCTTTGACAGATTTTATGCATTTTATATGATGTGCTGAATTTTTACAAAAATAGACATATAGAAGTTTCTCTACACCAACATGATCACAAGTATTTTGTTGCACTATGGTATTTGATGGCTACCGTGCTACTAGGTACATTTTCAGCTCATAATAACTTTGTGGGACTACCATTGCAAACAGGATCCATCATTGGCTGAAATGTTATTGTTTGGTGTGTAACTATATATTATAGCCATGTATTATTCAAACTGTTTTCCACTGTATGCTATAAAGCACATACAAGGTAAAAATTAATATTTTCTTGATATCCTCAAGATGCACATTCTCTTCCTTACAGATGACTACTCATAAATGTTACATACAATAATATTAGATAATGAAAAATAGTTTACCATTAGCTCTTTCCTTGGCCTACATTCCTAAATCATTGATAGAGAACTAGAGTTCTTTATCACAGTTTTGGAGACTCTAAAAATCTATGTAAATGAGATAAGGGAGTTTCTTTTAGGCACAGATCTCTGAAAAAAAAGTGTCATGCCCCAAAGATAAGTGGATGTTCTTCTAAAGATATTTTATAGCTGCTAAGCTCTTGTTAGATAGCACTGGTGATAACTCTTGCAAGATAAGCATAAGAAGTCTGGATATTCTGAGGCCTAGTGTCATGGGCCCCTGTCAATTCAGCCAAGAATATCTGGTATAATCTGTAATGAAATAAAACAGTGCTGCAACATAAAGATGCATGGCCATCTCAAAATGGTGAAAAGAAAATTAGAATCTGCTCCTCACAGAAGTGAGTGCACTTTCCCTCCTTATCATAAAAGCAGTGGAACAAAATTTTTAAAAAATCATTGATAAAACAAAAGGCAAAAAACTCTTTACATGTTGGCCTCGAACTAGGATCAGTAGTAGAATTTGGCTTATCGACTCTCACTACAGCATACTGCATCTTGAAAGAAGGTTAACCTGTAAGTCAACTCTTCTGTGAAAGGGACTTTAGGTGGTCACTTTGTTACTTACTCATTATTGTGTAGTTAATTTCAAAAGGGACCATGGCCTCCGAAGTGAAATTGAAGGCGAGACTTGCTTTACTAGTGAGAGCACAACCTGGAAAACAGACTAGGACTCATTTGGCTACTGCTGCTGCTTGGTGCCTTCTTGATCCACATTCTGCAACATCTTACACTTTCTGAGTTTGAGGAATCCAAGAATTAATTGATAAGTGTGTGAGATGGAGGTAAATATAGGAGGACAGGGATAATGATGTTGCCGGCTGTAAAATGTTTATGAGAATACCCTTCCAGTAGACAATGATACACATCAGAATCAGGAAAACATGTAGAAGTACATTTCAACATTTTCCCTGAAGCAAATATCAAGTAATGATTTCATGTTTTCAGTAGAAGGAAGAATATTAAAACACTCAGAAGCAATAATATTGTCCACAGGAAGAATTTGGTCAATTTGTCAGTTAAAGGCACTTTGTGAGGAAGGTACAGATGTCTTGATTTTTAATTACTGTCCAATTTGTTCATTTGTAAATCTTAGAATATTGATGATTCTTCTTCTTTCAAACCAGAGACTACTCTCTGTGCGGTAAAATTTTGGAAATACTAAACACACACACACACACACACACACACACACATACTACATGCTCAGTCAAATGTATTTATTTATTTTTAAATATTTATTATTTGGTTGTAGTTGGACAAAATACCTATATTTTGTTTATTTTTATGTGGTGCTGAGGATGGAACCCAGGATCTCTCATGTGCTAAGTGAGCACTCTACTCCTGAGACACAACCGCAGCCCCAAATGTATTTAATTTAAGATATAAATTGGGCTTATCAATATAAGCATTTAAAAAGAACTTCATTTTGTTTATTTTAGAACATCTTTATTTGATATGTAGATTTAATATATTTGGTGTATATTTCGTATAGGAAAATGTAACTGTGTACAGATATTCCTGATTTGTCATGACAGCTACATTAATTATATATCATCTAATTTCTGTATTAATAAATTTGATTGTACACTGCAAAATGAAGTTTATAAACATGTGGTTGTCACCAAACTAGATATTTGGTAGTTCTGCTCTAACTTAATGTGTGGCTTGAACTAGGATAAAAACCAAAATGACCCATTAGACAACAGCATTTCTTTTGGGCACTTCAAGATCAAACTTGTCCCAGTGCTCATATTTCACTTGCTGTTGAGCATGAGTTAGGAAAATTCTTCTCATTTTAAATATTGTTAGTTTTACATTAAAAGTACAGAAACATTTCTAGGTAATAAAATATGTTTACTAAGCTGCACTGCCTCAAGGCTATACCACCTACGCTATATGGAGTTGATCAAATGAAATCATCATTCTTTACAACAGTCCTGTCAAAAATGTTCACTAGTATGGTGCTGTCAGTCTACCTTAAATGTAATAGGTCAGAGTCTTTTTTCATAGCACTTCAGACTTCTACTCTTAGCCACCCTATTCCACTCTGACCCTTGTGGAACTTAATAAAAACTGAGATCAGAGCAGATTACCTGTTTTCAGATCAGTGATAAACATATCTCATTTATTTGATAAAATGGAATATAGGCTACATCTTTACATGATTCACAAGCATTTGAAAATGAATCTTCTCATAGAAGACCTAATTCATTACCATTATGATGACTTAAATTGAAACATTCCACCTTGAATTATCATCTTATACTTTTGAACTTGAACTTGCTCATTTAGTCTAAGGCAGGTATTCATCAAATAATGATGAATTTAATTTTAATACATGAAACAATGTGAACCTTATTTTCTTGCATAGCTAACATGGAGAATTATTAAGATCTTACAGCTGTCTCTGTGTGTTATTCTTCACATTTCATTCTTTATATTTGATCATTTTTCTTATTTTTCTTATTCTATCTTATTTTTCTTATTCTATCTCATATAAATCAGATTATCAAGTCACATGTCTTTTCTCCATAAACAGAGTTGTATCCTTCCTATGTTAGCTTAATTTTTAGTTAGAAATGTGATAGCTTTGCCTAATAAAGTCATTTAAAGTGCTGTGTGGTATCTTAAGTTTTTATTTTATCTGAAATTCTGTTAAAAGAAATTCCGTTAAAGATCTTAAAACATGCAAACTAAAATGAAAAGGATTTTCCTTCTGGATAAGAAGCAGGCAAATATATGCTATAGCAACTCTGTACTTAAACCATATATGCCAAGTAAAAAGCATGTTTCATAAAGAATTCTCTACATATTAGTCTATTATGTTGGTGAGTCAGTATATGTAAAAAGTAATGTCATATGATCAAATCACCTCTAATTTTCTGTTGTATAAAGTGTTCAAGCTCAAACTGTCTTAAGATATTGTTTCTGCACTTTTATTTAGTAACATTTAAAAATCTAGCAGTTTTTCAAATGTGAGATCTCATTATCTTTCTTGGATATAAAAGCACATAAATGAAGAAATTCAATAAATCAATTCCTAAAGAAATATGCCAAAAGAATATACTGGTGATTTATGCATCTTTAAGCATATGTAAAAGACTGGGCTCCAGTGGTATTGTTATATAAAGAATTTTCTGATGTACTCATCAATCCAACTATTAGTTTTGCTCACTTTGGATATTCTCTGCTATACACTGAGGATATAGACATGATATGAACTGTGATTAATGTTGGTAGGTAATATGCTCCCCTTGATCTCACATACCACCCTGTTAAAATTTCCTAGGTTACTCATATGAGGAAACATTGCAAAATATAATTTGCATTGTGTTAATCTCATTTTAGATGTTTTATTATCCGAGAGTGCATCACATAAACTTTGATTCAGGGAAGCCATTAACAATCTATAGGGCAGCATATATTTTAAATAAGCATGAAAATTATCACTAAGAGTAAACATTTGTTTAAAGGAGCACTTCTAAGGTTCTAAACCCTCAGTTGTTTACATCTCATTTTAAACTCTCAGTTATTGGATGCCTTTATATGGAGATCTCAGTATTTCAGTTTGCTACTCTGCCCAGCTTTCATTTCTGAACTCAGATATTTAGCATGATTTAGGTTTCCTCATGCAAAATTGGGGTGCTTCATATTACTCTTTAAATAAATCTAGGAACATTTTTTTAAGGGCACATAAAATCTATTTCCCTTCCAACTTCTTATGATTACCAAAATGACTGCTACAAAAGCATAAATTCTTAATATCCAGGCCTAATAGGTGAGTAATGGGATTTTTAAAAATTTCAGCTTAGCTCCATGGTTCCTTCTTCTCCCCTTTTGTTTTAGTCATTCTCAATTTGTCTGAGAGGTGTGTTCTCTATTTATTGCTCAAATAAAGTTCTCATCAATTTAAATGACTTTTTCAAGATGTAATGAGTTAAAGCATTCAAATCATAATTATATGATGAGGTACAGCAATTTCAAAGTTTATCTTCCCCCTCCAACC
Organism: Urocitellus parryii; assembly: GCF_045843805.1. Taxonomy (NCBI): domain Eukaryota; kingdom Metazoa; phylum Chordata; class Mammalia; order Rodentia; family Sciuridae; genus Urocitellus; species Urocitellus parryii. The sequence continues at coordinate 37,216 of NW_027553332.1, forward strand.
GAAAGGTAAGGTAGGAAAAAAGACATTACAAAAACGTGAGAACTTTATATAAACTTGTTAAAGTTTCTTGTCCATAATTACACAAGGGTTATATTTTTGCTTGAACTCATTTTTATAGTCTCAGATATGTTGGTATTTTCACAGCAATATAATTATTAATCTCCTTGTATAGTATGTTTTTATACAAAACAAAATCTTTACTGCATTAGAGATTAAATTACAAGTCATTTTAACATGCCTCCATTCTTTGGACCTTCAAAATCCCCCAAAGGTCCACATGGCAAAGGCTTGGTGTCTAATTTGGTGTCACTGGTAGGCAGTAGATACTACAAGAGTTAGAGCCTGGTGAAAGGTCACAGAGGTCATATCACCAAAAGGGAATATGGGAACTAAATTAAACACTTCCCCTTTCTCTGTCACATTCTGGATATTAGGTGAATAGTTCTGCAATACCACATGCTCCTGCCAGGAGGTCCTGCTTTGCCAACAATCATGAACTGAAACCTCTAAGACTGTGAGCCAAAATAAAACTTTTTATCTTTGTAAGTTGATTATCTTCCTTGTTTTTGATAGTAATGAAAAGCAGAGTAACAAGGAACATTGGTATTGAGAAGTGGAGGTCTGTCAATACCTTATACCGGACAACATTGAAGAGACTTTGGAATTTGTTTACAGATGGAGCTTGGAACAGGAATTTGGAAAAATGTACTGTTCATGGAACTTATTGGACAATTCTATTGGAAGCTTAGAAATTCAGAATGCTAATAGAAATGTGGACGGTAAACACTATAGGTTTCAGAGAGGAATGAGGATTGTATGGGCAACTAGACCAGAGATTATCCTTGTTACACTAGAACAGAAAAAATTAAATACATTTTGTTTATGCTCTTTATGGAAGCCAGAACTTAAAAGAGGTGGACTACTTGATCTGATGGAGGACATTTCAAGTCAGCAAAGCACTCAGACTGTGGCATGAGTAATAGTGGCTGCTTTTTTTTAAATTAGTATTTGTTCCAATTAGCCAAAATTATGAGAAAAATCAGGAACAAAGGAGAGCAAAGCAGAAACACTTGAAACATTTGTGACATAGCCAGAAAAGGGGCATCCTTGAAGGTGTTGCCAAGGATGGTGTGGCTAATAACAGGTATGAAAACAAAGCAAGAACTTTGCGCTGAGTCAGCAGGAAATTTGCCTTGAGGTCATCTCAGGAATCAACAAGGAGGGATCCATTACAGGCTCAAAGATAGAGAAATGCAGTTTTTAAAAATGCCTTTCAAGGCATAGTCTTTTGAGAATAGAGCCTACAGTACCCTGCCTGCAAGAGCCACCTCGGGTATTATTTGTCTCTGGGATTCATTTCCCTACATTTAGCCAGCAAGTTACTGAGAGGACATTGCATCCATTGATAAAGCAGACCCACATGCAGTGTGCACTGGCAGTTCATTTTGGCATCATCCACCTGGTGCTGATTTTTCAGGTGTACAGATTGCAAGTTATACCTTCATGGATTCTTCCATCCAGATTTCAGAGGAATGGCTGGGAGGCAAAGTAATATGTACAAGCTCAACCCTCATTCAAGAAGCCCCCAACAGGGTGGTGTGTGGAACTGTATCAGTAAAACTGAAGCTATAGTGAAAAACCTAAAGAAAATAGAGATACCATCAATATTCAATGCTGGCCAAAAGATGCTCCAGGCACATGCAAAGCCAGCCTGAGATAGAAGGAATTCGGCCTCCAACCGGTAAACTTTTAGGGGTGGATACACCCAAGCCCTTGCAAGTCCTCTCCCTGTTTCAGCATGCCCCAGATTCCAAACGTGGAAAATGAGTATTTGTTTGTCCTGCTTGGTCTTATGTCTGATCTCCCTTTCAATCCTCTCCATTTCTTCTTTTTGGAATTGGAATGTGTACCTTGTGCCTGTCACATCATCAATTTTCTATAGTTTTCAAGGACACTTTGGACTTGGGCTTTGGAACAATGCTGGAAGAGTTAAGACTTAGGGACAATTGGGGATTAATTAAATGTATATTGCATCATGAAATTAACATGAAAATATAGGGACTAGAAGCAGAATGCTACAGTTTGAATCTTAAATATTCCCAAAGATGTGTATGGTAAATATGGGTCCCTAACTTGGCACTATTGGGAGATAATGGAAGCTTTGTGAGGTCAGGTCTGGTGGAGGTTTTAGTTCCCTGGAGATATGTGCTCAAAGGGGATTGATTGCCTTCTCTCTCTCTCTCTCTCTCTCTCTCTCTCTCCCTCTCTCTCTCTCTCCCTCTCTCTAACTCTCATTCTTCCAGGCCCTGAGACCAGAGGTTTCTTCTACAATGTACCATTGCCCAAAGAATCAAAGGATCATGAACTGAAACTTCTAAAATTGTTAGCCAAAATAAATCTTTTTTTAAAAGTTCATTATTTCAGATATTTCTTACAGGGATAGACAAACAACTATTCATGTCTTTTATTTTTGAATATATATATTTTTTTTTCAGTTGTAGTTTTACCTTTGTATGCTTACCAAGGCTAAGTATTATCTCATTAAAACCACATTTAATTTCCAAGCTTAAAATGAAATTTAAATATCTTATATGTATTTATTATTGGGTATTTGCAATGCATCTGATATTGTACCAACTGCTCTATGATATACATTTATGATCAAGCCATAGAGGTCAGAAAGAATACATAAATATAACATGTATATCAGAACAGTGCTGATTAGATGAATCTTATTAGCATTCAAAATTGGCAAGATTGAGTTGGGCAGGGCAATTAGAAAATTCTTCACAAAGATTTAGCCCCTGCTGTCATATATACATAGGCAATATTTGCTGAATATCTATAACATAAAGTGAGGCACACCCTTATAATGATCTCTTTCAAAGATCATTGCTGTATTTTAAAAATTGTCTACTTGACAATTTAATTCTTTATTCTCCTCTGCAATATCAATATTAAAAAATTGAAATTCAGGAGCTGAAGTTGTGGCTCAGTGGTAATGTGCCTGCCTTACACACATGGGGCAGTGGGCTCAATCCTGAGCACCACATAAATAAATAAAATAATAAAATAAAAGTATTGTGTCCATCTGCAAGTTAAAAAAATAAATAAATAAAATAAAATAAATTGAAATTGACCATACCATCTGTGGTATAATGAGACTATGATAGGGCTTACCTTTTAATCACTCTATCATTTGTCCATTGAATATAAGATCCAAAGTCTTGAATGAAAATTGTAAAGAATATTTCCATATTCTTTCAGATTAAATGTTTGGTTGTTTGCATGTAATTCCTCTACTGGTGCCCAAGACTAGCTTAATAGCATCTGTTCAACTGGCATCTGTACTGATAAACCATGTTTCCTGCACAAATAAGAATATATGGCTGATTTCCATATTTTTCAACTTTTAAGAGTTATATTCTACTACCTAATATATTCTAATACATGCACAAATGCATATATCTCCTTGATTTCAAGGACCATCAATGGTATAATGAGGCTAAAAAATTGACTTACCTTTCCATTTTTCCAGGACTAATATTTATTTTACCATCTTCCATAAATGCTATTGGAAAGAAGGTGGATTTGAACTTGACTCTTGTTGAGGTTGAGAAATATAGCAATATAATAGATACACCTTAATATTGTCCACTTTCTATTTAGCCTGCTCTCATATCAATGAATATAGATTCTGGAGAGCTATGAGGAGGAGTAACCTAAATATAAATGAATACTTTGG
>NW_027553333.1:0-40895 GCF_045843805.1 Urocitellus parryii
GGGTGCCAAGTTTCAGAAGAGCTAGCACAAACCATGTTTGATTTAGAGTTCCAACTACGTGTATACATATAGGAGAAAACAGAGTGAAACCTAAACATGAAAACGGTTCCTGCAAAGGAACGGTTTAACCTAGAAGAACGAAATGTGGTGAGCCAAGTGGGTTTGGTGCACTGATCATTACCTGCCAGTATCATCAAGATTGGGTGAAAAAATGTTTGCTGAGATTTCAGGAAACTCGTAGTATTTCGGAAGCTTGGCAACCCCTTTCAATGAAAGTGATTCTCGTCAGTCGCCTCTTGGGGCTAGTTCAATAGGACACAAACCCTAGCGACAGAACTTGGAACTACATTATTGTGCCAAGTTTCAAAGAGCTAGCACAAACCGTGTTTGATTTAGAGTTCCAACTACATGTATCCATATAGGAGAAAACAGAGTGAAACCTAAACATGAATACGGTTACTGCAAAGGAACGGTTTAACCAAGAAGAATGAAATTTGGCGAGCCAAGTGGGATTGGTGTACTGATCATTACCTGCTAGTATCATCAAGATTGGGAGAAAAAATGTTTGCTGAGATTTCAGGAAACTCGTAGATTTTTGGAAGCTGGGAAACCCCTTAAAATAAAAGTGATTCTCGTCAGTCTGTGCTTGGGGCTACTTCAGTAGGACACAAACCATAGGGATAGAACTTGGAACTACATTATTGTGCCAAGTTTCAAAGAGCTAGCACAAACCATGTTTGATTTAGAGTTCCAACTACATGTATCCATATAGGAGAAAACAGAGTGAAACCTAAACATGACAACGGTTACTGCAAAGGAACGGTGTAACTTAGAAGAACGAAATTTGGTGAGCCAAGTAGGATTGGTGTACTGATCATTACCTGCAAGTATCATCAAGATTGGGTGAAAAAATATTTGCTCAGATTTCAGGAAATCGTAGTTTTTTGGAAGCTTGGCAACCCGTTTCAATGAAAGTGATTCTCGTCAGTCGCTGCTTGGGGCTAGTTCAATAGGACACAAACCCTAGCGACAGAACTTGGAACTACATTATTGTGCCAAGTTTCAAAGAGCTAGCACAAACCGTGTTTGATTTAGAGTTCCAACTACATGTATCCATATAGGAGAAAACAGAGTGAAACCTAAACATTCAATCGGTCACTGCAAACGAACGGTTTAACATAGAAGAACGAAATTTGGTAAGCCAAGTGGGTTTGGTGCACTGATCATTACCTGCCAGTATCATCAAGATTGGGAGAAAAAAATGTTTGCTGAGATTTCAGGAAACTCGTAGTTTCTCGCAAGCGTGGCAACCCCTTTCAATGAATGTGATTCTCGTCAGTCTGTGCTTGGGGCTACTTCAGTAGGACACAAACCATAATGATAGAACTTGGAACTACATTATTGTGCCAAGTTTCAAAGAGCTAGCACAAACCGTGTTTGATTTAGAGTTCCAACTACATGTATCCATATAGGAGAAAACAGAGTGAAACCTAAACATGAAAACGGTTACTGCAAAGGAACGGTTTAACCGAGAAGAACGAAATTTGGTGAGCCAAGTGGGTTTGGTGCACTGATCATTACCTGCCAGTATCATCAAGATTGGGTGAAAAAATGTTTGCTTAGATTTCATGAAACTCGTAGTTTCTCGGAAGCTTGGCAACCCCTTTCAATGAAAGTGATTCTCGTCAGTCGCTGCTTGGGGCTAGTTCAATAGGACACAAACCATAGCGACAGAACTTGGAACTACATTATTGTGCCAAGTTCGAAAGAGCTAGCACAAACCATGTTTGATTTAGAGTTCCAACTACATGTATCCATATAGGAGAAAACAGAGTGAAACCTAAACATGAAAACGGTTCCTGCAAAGGAACGGTTTAACCTAGAAGAACGAAATTTGGTGAGCCAAGTGGGTTTGGTGCACTGATCATTACCTGCCAGTATCATCAAGATTGGGTGAAAAAATGTTTGCTGAGATTTCAGGAAACTCGTAGTATTTCGGAAGCTTGGCAACCCCTTTCAATGAAAGTGATTCTCGTCAGTCTCTGCTTGGGTCTACTTCAATAGGACACAAACCATATCGATAGAACTTGGAACTACATTATTGTGCCAAGTTTCAAAGAGCTAGCACAAACCAGTTTGATTTAGAGTTCCAACTACATGTATCCATATAGGAGAAAACAGAGTGAAACCTAAACATTCAAACGGTCACTGCATACGAACAGTTTAACCTAGAAGAACGAAATTTGGTAAGCCAAGTGGGATTTGTGTACTGATCATTACCTGCCAGTATCATCAAGATTGGGTGAAAAAGTGTTTGCTGAGATTTCAGGAAACTCGTAGTTTTTCGGAAGCTTGGCAACCCCTTTCAATGAAAGTGATTCTCGTCAGTCGCTGCTTGGGGCTAGTTCAATAGGACACAAACCATAGCGACAGAACTTGGAACTACATTATTGTGCCAAGTTTCAAAGAGCTAGCACAAACCGTGTTTGATTTAGAGTTCCAACTACATGTATCCATATAGGAGAAAACAGAGTGAAACCTAATCATGAAAACGGTTACTGCAAAGGAACGGTTTAACCTAGAAGAATGAAATTTGGTGAGCCAAGTGGGATTGGTGTACTGATCATTACCTGCCAGTATCATCAAGATTGGGTGAAAAAATGTTTGCTGAGATTTCAGGAAACTCGTAGTTTCTCGGAAGCTTGGCAACCCCTTTCAATGAAAGTGATTCTCGTCAGTCGCTGCTTGGGGCTAGTTGAATAGGACACAAACCATAGCGACAGAACTTGGAACTACATTATTGTGCCAAGTTTCAAAGAGCTAGCACAAACCATGTTTGATTTAGAGTTCCAACTACATGTATCCATATAGGAGAAAACAGAGTGAAACCTAAACATGAAAACGGTTACTGCAAAGGAACGGTTTAACCTAGAAGAACGAAATTTGGTGAGCCAAGTGGGTTTGGTGCACTGATCATTACCTGCCAGTATCATCAAGATTGGGTGAAAAAATGTTTGCTGAGATTTCAGGAAACTCGTAGTATTTCGGAAGCTTGGCAACCCCTTTCAATGAAAGTGATTCTAGTCAGTCGCTGCTTGGGGCTAGTTCAATAGGACACAAACCCTAGCGACAGAACTTGGAACTACATTATTGTGCCAAGTTTCAAAGAGCTAGCACAAACCGTGTTTGATTTAGAGTTCCAAATACATGTATCCATATAGGAGAAAACAGAGTGAAACCTAAACATGAAAACGGTTACTGCAAAGGAACGGTTTAACCTAGAAGAATGAAATTTGGTGAGCCAAGTGGGATTGGTGTACTGATCATTACCTGCCAGTATCATCAAGATTGGGAGAAAAAATGTTTGCTGAGATTTCAGGAAACTCGTAGATTTTTGGAAGCTTGGCAACCCCTTTCAATGAAAGTGATTCTCGTCAGTCTGTGCTTGGGGCTACTTCAGTAGGACACAAACCATAGGGATAGAACTTGGAACTACATTATTGTGCCAAGTTTCAAAGAGCTAGCACAAACCATGTTTGATTTAGAGTTCCCACTACATGTATCCATATAGGAGAAAACAGAGTGAAACCTAAACATGACAACGGTTATTGCAAAGGAACGGTGTAACCTAGAAGAACGAAATTTGGTGAGCCAAGTAGGATTGGTGTACTGATCATTACCTGCAAGTATCATCAAGATTGGGTGAAAAAATATTTGCTCAGATTTCAGGAAATCGTAGTTTTTTGGAAGCTTGGCAACCCCTTTCAATGAAAATGATTCTCGTCAGTCTCTGCTTGATGCTACTTCAATAGGACAGAAACCATAGCGATAGAACTTGGAACTACATTATTGAGCCAAGATTCAAAGATCTATCATAAACCGTGTTTGATTTAGAGTTCCAACTATATGTATCCATATAGGAGAAAACAGAGTGAAACCTAAACATTCAATCGGTCACTGCAAACGAACGGTTTAACCTAGAAGAACGAAATTTGGTAAGCCAAGTGGGTTTGGTGCACTGATCATTACCTGCCAGTATCATCAAGATTGGGAGAAAAAAATGTTTGCTGAGATTTCAGGAAACTCGTAGTTTCTCGGAAGCTTGGCAACGCCTTTCAATGAAAGTGATTCTCGTCAGTCTGTGCTTGGGGCTACTTCAGTAGGACACAAACCATAGCGATAGAACTTGGAACTACATTATTGTGCCAAGATTCAAAGATCTATCACAAACCGTGTTTGATTTAGAGTTCCAACTACATGTATCCATATAGGAGAAAACAGAGTGAAACCTAAACATGAAAACGGTTTCTGCAAAGGAACGGTTTAACCTAGAAGAATGAAATTTGGTGAGCCAAGTGGCATTGGTGTACTGATCATTACCTGCCATTATCATCAAGATTGGGTGAAAAAATGTTTGCTGAGATTTCAGGAAACTCGTAGTATTTCGGAAGCTTGGCAACCCCTTTCAATGAAAGTGATTCTCGTCAGTCGCTGCTTGGGGCTAGTTCAATAGGACACAAACCATAGGGACAGAACTTGGAACTACATTATTGTGCCAAGTTTCAAAGAGCTAGCACAAACCGTGATTGATTTAGAGTTCCAAATACATGTATCCATATAGGAGAAAACAGAGTGAAACCTAAACATGAAAACGGTTACTGCAAAGGAACGGTTTAACCGAGAAGAACGAAATTTGGTGAGCCAAGTGGGTTTGGTGCACTGATCATTACCTGCCAGTATCATCAAGATTGGGTGAAAAAAATGTTTGCTTAGATTTCATGAAACTCGTAGTTTCTCGGAAGCTTGGCAACCCCTTTCAATGAAAGTGATTCTCGTCAGTCGCTGCTTGGGGCTAGTTCAATAGGACACAAACCATAGCGACAGAACTTGGAACTACATTATTGTGCCAAGTTTGAAAGAGCTAGCACAAACCATGTTTGATTTAGAGTTCCAACTACATGTATCCATATAGGAGAAAACAGAGTGAAACCTAAACATGAAAACGGTTCCTGCAAAGGAACGGTTTAACCTAGAAGAACGAAATTTGGTGAGCCAAGTGGGTTTGGTGCACTGATCATTACCTGCCAGTATCATCAAGATTGGGTGAAAAAATGTTTGCTGAGATTTCAGGAAACTCGTAGTATTTCGGAAGCTTGGCAACCCCTTTCAATGAAAGTGATTCTCGTCAGTCTCTGCTTGGGTCTACTTCAATAGGACACAAACCATATCGATAGAACTTGGAACTACATTATTGTGCCAAGTTTCAAAGAGCTAGCACAAACCAGTTTGATTTAGAGTTCCAACTACATGTATCCATATAGGAGAAAACAGAGTGAAACCTAAACATTCAAACGGTCACTGCATACGAACAGTTTAACCTAGAAGAACGAAATTTGGTAAGCCAAGTGGGATTTGTGTACTGATCATTACCTGCCAGTATCATCAAGATTGGGTGAAAAAGTGTATGCTGAGATTTCAGGAAACTCGTAGTTTTTCGGAAGCTTGGCAACCCCTTTCAATGAAAGTGATTCTCGTCAGTCGCTGCTTGGGGCTAGTTCAATAGGACACAAACCATAGCGACAGAACTTGGAACTACATTATTGTGCCAAGTTTCAAAGAGCTAGCACAAACCGTGTTTGATTTAGAGTTCCAACTACATGTATCCATATAGGAGAAAACAGAGTGAAACCTAATCATGAAAACGGTTACTGCAAAGGAACGGTTTAACCTAGAAGAATGAAATTTGGTGAGCCAAGTGGGATTGGTGTACTGATCATTACCTGCCAGTATCATCAAGATTGGGTGAAAAAATGTTTGCTGAGATTTCAGGAAACTCGTAGTTTCTCGGAAGCTTGGCAACCCCTTTCAATGAAAGTGATTCTCGTCAGTCGCTGCTTGGGGCTAGTTGAATAGGACACAAACCATAGCGACAGAACTTGGAACTACATTATTGTGCCAAGTTTCAAAGAGCTAGCACAAACCATGTTTGATTTAGAGTTCCAACTACATGTATCCATATAGGAGAAAACAGAGTGAAACCTAAACATGAAAACGGTTACTGCAAAGGAACGGTTTAACCTAGAAGAACGAAATTTGGTGAGCCAAGTGGGTTTGGTGCACTGATCATTACCTGCCAGTATCATCAAGATTGGGTGAAAAAATGTTTGCTGAGATTTCAGGAAACTCGTAGTATTTCGGAAGCTTGGCAACCCCTTTCAATGAAAGTGATTCTCGTCAGTCGCTGCTTGGGGCTAGTTCAATAGGACACAAACCCTAGCGACAGAACTTGGAACTACATTATTGTGCCAAGTTTCAAAGAGCTAGCACAAACCGTGTTTGATTTAGAGTTCCAAATACATGTATCCATATAGGAGAAAACAGAGTGAAACCTAAACATGAAAACGGTTACTGCAAAGGAACGGTTTAACCTAGAAGAATGAAATTTGGTGAGCCAAGTGGGATTGGTGTACTGATCATTACCTGCCAGTATCATCAAGATTGGGAGAAAAAATGTTTGCTGAGATTTCAGGAAACTCGTAGATTTTTGGAAGCTTGGCAACCCCTTTCAATGAAAGTGATTCTCGTCAGTCTGTGCTTGGGGCTACTTCAGTAGGACACAAACCATAGGGATAGAACTTGGAACTACATTATTGTGCCAAGTTTCAAAGAGCTAGCACAAACCATGTTTGATTTAGAGTTCCCACTACATGTATCCATATAGGAGAAAACAGAGTGAAACCTAAACATGACAACGGTTATTGCAAAGGAACGGTGTAACCTAGAAGAACGAAATTTGGTGAGCCAAGTAGGATTGGTGTACTGATCATTACCTGCAAGTATCATCAAGATTGGGTGAAAAAATATTTGCTCAGATTTCAGGAAATCGTAGTTTTTTGGAAGCTTGGCAACCCCTTTCAATGAAAATGATTCTCGTCAGTCTCTGCTTGATGCTACTTCAATAGGACAGAAACCATAGCGATAGAACTTGGAACTACATTATTGAGCCAAGATTCAAAGATCTATCATAAACCGTGTTTGATTTAGAGTTCCAACTATATGTATCCATATAGGAGAAAACAGAGTGAAACCTAAACATTCAATCGGTCACTGCAAACGAACGGTTTAACCTAGAAGAACGAAATTTGGTAAGCCAAGTGGGTTTGGTGCACTGATCATTACCTGCCAGTATCATCAAGATTGGGAGAAAAAAATGTTTGCTGAGATTTCAGGAAACTCGTAGTTTCTCGGAAGCTTGGCAACCCCTTTCAATGAAAGTGATTCTCGTCAGTCTGTGCTTGGGGCTACTTCAGTAGGACACAAACCATAGCGATAGAACTTGGAACTACATTATTGTGCCAAGTTTCAAAGAGGTAGCACAAACCGTGTTTGATTTAGAGTTCCAACTACATGTATCCATATAGAAGAAAACAGAGTGAAACCTAAACATGAAAACGGTTACTGCAAAGTAACGGTTTAACCTAGAAGAATGAAATTTGGTGAGCCAAGTGGGTTTGGTGCACTGATCATTACCTGCCAGTATCATCAAGATTGGGTGAAAAAATGTTTGCTTAGATTTCATGAAACTCGTAGTTTCTCGGAAGCTTGGCAACCCCTTTCAATGAAAGTGATTCTCGTCAGTCGCTGCTTGGGGCTAGTTCAATAGGACACAAACCATAGCGACAGAACTTGGAACTACATTATTGTGCCAAGTTTGAAAGAGCTAGCACAAACCATGTTTGATTTAGAGTTCCAACTACATGTATCCATATAGGAGAAAACAGAGTGAAACCTAAACATGAAAACGGTTCCTGCAAAGGAACGGTTTAACCTAGAAGAACGAAATTTGGTGAGCCAAGTGGGTTTGGTGCACTGATCATTACCTGCCAGTATCATCAAGATTGGGTGAAAAAATGTTTGCTGAGATTTCAGGAAACTCGTAGTTTTTCGGAAGCTTGGCAACCCCTTTCAATGAAAGTGATTCTCGTCAGTCTCTGCTTGGGGCTAGTTCAATCGGACACAAACCATAGCGACAGAACTTGGAACTACATTATTGTGCCAAGTTTCAAAGAGCTAGCACAAACCGTGTTTGATTTAGAGTTCCAACTACATGTATCCATATAGTAGAAAACAGAGTGAAACCTAATCATGAAAACGGTTACTGCAAAGGAACGGTTTAACCTAGAAGAATGAAATTTGGTGAGCCAAGTGGGATTGGTGTACTGATCATTACCTGCCAGTATCATCAAGATTGGGTGAAAAAATGTTTGCTGAGATTTCAGGAAACTCGTAGTTTCTCGGAAGCTTGGCAACCCCTTTCAATGAAAGTGATTCTCGTCAGTCGCTGCTTGTGGCTAGTTGAATAGGACACAAACCATAGCGACAGAACTTGGAACTACATTATTTTGCCAAGTTTCCAAGAGCTAGCACAAACCATGTTTGATTTAGAGTTCCACATACATGTATCCATATAGGAGAAAACAGAGTGAAACCTAAACCTGAAAACGGTTCCTGCAAAGGAACGGTTTAACCTAGAAGAACGAAATTTGGTGAGCCAAGTAGGATTGGTGTACTGATCATTACCTGCAAGTATCATCAAGATTGGGTGAAAAAATATTTGCTCAGATTTCAGGAAATCGTAGTTTTTTGGAAGCTTGGCAACCCCTTTCAATGAAAGTGATTCTCGTCAGTCTCTGCTTGATGCTACTTCAATAGGACACAAACCATAGCGATAGAACTTGGAACTACATTATTGAGCCAAGATTCAAAGATCTATCATAAACCGTGTTTGATTTAGAGATCCAACTACATGTATCCATATAGGAGAAAACAGAGTGAAACCTAAACATTCAATCGGTCACTGCAAACGAACGGTTTAACCTAGAAGAACGAAATTTGGTAAGCCAAGTGGGTTTGGTGCACTGATCATTACCTGCCAGTATCATCAAGATTGGGAGAAAAAAATGTTTGCTGAGATTTCAGGAATCTCATAGTAATTCGGAAGCTTGGCAAACCCTTTCAATGAAAGTGATTCTCGTCAGTCGCTGCTTGGGGCTAGTTCAATAGGACACAAACCATAGCGACAGAACTTGGAACTACATTATTGTGCCAAGTTTGAAAGAGCTAGCACAAACCATGTTTGATTTAGAGTTCCAACTACATGTATCCATATAGGAGAAAACCGAGTGAAACCTAAACATGAAAACGGTTCCTGCAAAGGAACGGTTTAACCTAGAAGAACGAAATTTGGTGAGCCAAGTGGGTTTGGTGCACTGATCATTACCTGCCAGTATCATCAAGATTGGGTGAAAAAATGTTTGCTGAGATTTCAGGAAACTCGTAGTTTTTCGGAAGCTTGGCAACCCCTTTCAATGAAAGTGATTCTCGTCAGTCTCTGCTTGGGGCTAGTTCAATAGGACACAAACCATAGCGACAGAACTTGGAACTACATTATTGTGCCAAGTTTCAAAGAGCTAGCACAAACCGTGTTTCATTTAGAGTTCCAACTACATGTATCCATATAGGAGAAAACAGAGTGAAACCTCATCATGAAAACGGTTACTGCAAAGGAACGGTTTAACCTAGAAGAATGAAATTTGGTGAGCCAAGTGGGATTGGTGTACTGATCATTACCTGCCAGTATCATCAAGATTGGGTGAAAAAATGTTTGCTGAGATTTCAGGAAACTCGTAGTTTCTCGGAAGCTTGGCAACCCCTTTCAATGAAAGTGATTCTCGTCAGTCGCTGCTTGTGGCTAGTTGAATAGGACACAAACCATAGCGACAGAACTTGGAACTACATTATTGTGCCAAGTTTCCAAGAGCTAGCACAAACCATGTTTGATTTAGAGTTCCACATACATGTATCCATATAGGAGAAAACAGAGTGAAACCTAAACATGAAAACGGTTCCTGCAAAGGAACGGTTTAACCTAGAAGAACGAAATTTGGTGAGCCAAGTAGGATTGGTGTACTGATCATTACCTGCAAGTATCATCAAGATTGGGTGAAAAAATATTTGCTCAAATTTCAGGAAATCGTAGTTTTTTGGAAGCTTGGCAACCCCTTTCAATGAAAGTGATTCTCGTCAGTCTCTGCTTGGGTCTACTTCAATAGGACACAAACCATAGCGATAGAACTTGGAACTACATTATTGTGGCAAGATTCCAAAGATCTATCACAAACCGTGTTTGATTTAGAGTTCCACCTACATGTATCCATATAGGAGAAAACAGAGTGAAAACTAAACATGAAAACGGTTTCTACAAAGGAACGGTTTAACCTAGAAGTATGAAATTTGGTGAGCCAAGTGGGACTGGTGTACTGATCATTACCTGCTAGTATCATCAAGATTTTGTGAAAAAATGTGTGCTGAGATTTCAGGAAACTCGTAGTTTTTGGAAGCTTGGCAACCCCTTTCAATGAAAGGGATTCTCGTCAGTCTCTGCTTGGGTCTACTTCAATAGGACACAAACCATAGCGATAGAACTTGGAACTACATATTGTGCCAAGTTTCAAAGAGCTAGCACAACCAGTTTGATTTAGAGTTCCAACTACATGTATCCTTATAGGAGAAAACAGAGTGAAACCTAAACATGCAAACGGTCACTGCAAACGAACAGTTTAACCTAGAAGAACGAAATTTGGTAAGCCAAGTGGGATTGGTGTACTGATCATTACCTGCCAGTATCATCAAGATTGGGTGAAAAAATGTTTGCTGAGATTCAGGAAACTCGTAGTTTTTCGGAAGGTTGGCAACCCCTTTCAATGAAAGTGATTCTCGTAAGTCGCTGCTTGGGCTAGTTCAATAGGACACAAACCATAGCGACAGAACTTGGAACTACATTATTGTGCCAAGTTTCAAAGAGCTAGCACAAACCGTGTTTGATTTAGAGTTCCAACTACATGTATCCATATAGGAGAAAACAGACTGAACCTAAACATGTAAACGGTTACTGCAAAGGAACGGTTTACCCTAGAAGAACGAAATTTGGTGAACCAAGTGGGATTGGTGGACCTGCCAGTATCATCAAGATTGGGTGAAAAATGTTTGCCTAGATTTCAGGAAACTCGTAGTTTTTCGGAAGATTGGAATCCCCTTTCAATGAAAGTGATTCTCGTCAGTCTCTGCTTGGGGCTACTTCAATAGGACACAACTATAGCGATAGAACTTGGAACTACATATTGTGCCAAGTTTGAAAGAGCTAGCACAAACCGAGTTTTAATTAGAGTTCCAACTACATGTATCCATATAGGAGATAACAGAGTGAAACCTAAACATGAAAACGGTTACTGCAAAGGAACGGTTTAACCTAGAAAAATGAAATTTGGTGAACCAAAGTGGGATTGGTGTACTGATAATTCCCTGCGAATATCATCAAGATTGGCTGAAAAAATGTTTGCTGAGATTTCAGGAAATCGTAGTTTTTTGGAAGCTTGGCAACCCCTTTCAATGAAAGTGATTCTCGTCAGTCTCTGCTTGATGCTACTTCAATAGGACACAAACCATAGCGATAGAACTTGGAACTACATTATTGTGGCAAGATTCAAAGATCCTAACACAAACCGTGTTTGATTTAGAGTTCCACCTACATGTATCCATATAGGAGAAAACAGAGTGAAAACTAAACATGAAAACGGTTTCTACAAAGGAACGGTTTAACCTAGAAGTATGAAATTTGGTGAGCCAAGTGGGACTGGTGTACTGATCATTACCTGCTAGTATCATCAAGATTTTGTGAAAAAATGTGTGCTGAGATTTCAGGAAACTCGTAGTTTTTGGAAGCTTGGCAACCCTTTCAATGAAAGGGATTCTCGTCAGTCTCTGCTTGGGTCTACTTCAATAGGACACCAAACCATAGCGATAGAACTTTGAACTACATATTGTGCCAAGTTTCAAAGAGCTAGCACAAACCAGTTTGATTTAGAGTTCCAACTACATGTATCCTTATAGGAGAAAACAGAGTGAAACCTAAACATGCAAACGGTCACTGCAAACGAACAGTTTAACGTAGAAGAACGAAATTTGTAAGCCAAGTGGGATTGGTGTACTGATCATTACCTGCCAGTATCATCAAGATTGGGTGAAAAAATGTTTGCTGAGATTCAGGAAACTCGTAGTTTTTCGGAAGGTTGGCAACCCCTTTCAATGAAAGTGATTCTCGTAAGTCGCTGCTTGGGGCTAGTTCAATAGGACACAAACCATAGCGACAGAACATGGAACTACATTATTGTGCCAAGTTTCAAAGAGCTAGCACAAACCGTGTTTGATTTAGAGTTCCAACTACATGTATCCATATAGGAGAAAACAGAGTGAAACCTAAACATGAAAACGGTTACTTCAAAGGAACGGTTTAACCTAGAAGAACGAAATTTGGTGAGCCAAGTGGATTGGTGTCCTGATCATTAACTGCCAGTATCATCAAGATTGGGTGAAAAAATGTTTGCTGAGATTTCAGGAAACTCGTAGTTTTTTGAAGCTTGGCAACCCCTTTCAATGAAAGTGATTCTCGTCAGTCTCTGCATTGGGCTACTTCAATAGGAGACAAACACTAGCGATAGAACTTGGAACTACATTATTGTGCCAAGTTTCAAAGAGCTATCACAAACCGTGTTTGATTTAGAGTTCCAACTACATGTATCCATATAGGAGAAAACAGAGTGAAACCTAAACATGAAAACGGTTACTGCAAAGGAACGGTGTAACCTAGAAGAACGAAATTTGGTGAGCCATGTGGGATTGGTGTAATGATCATTACCTGCAAGTATCATCAAGATTGGGTGAAAAAATATTTGCTCAGATTTCAGGAATTCGTACTTTTTTGGAAGCTTGGCAACCCCTTTCAATGAAAGTGATTCTCGTCAATTCTGCTTGATGCTACTTCAATAGGACACAAACCATAGCGATAGAACTTGGAACTACATATTGTGCCAAGTTTAAAGAGCTAGCACAAACCGTGTTTGATTGAGAGTTCCAACTACATGTATCCATATAGGAGAAAACAGAGTGAAACCTAAACATGTAAACGGTTACTGCAAAGGAACGGTTTACCCTAGAAGAACGAAATTTGGTGAACCAAGTGGGATTGGTGGACCTGCCAGTATCATCAAGATTGGGTGAAAAAATGTTTGCCTAGATTTCAGGAAACTCGTAGTTTTTCGGAAGATTGGAAACCCCTTTCAATGAAAGTGATTCTCGGTCAGTCTCTGCTTGGGGCTACTTCAATAGGACACAAACCATAGCGATAGAACTTGGAACTACATATTGTGCCAAGTTTGAAAGAGCTAGCACAAACCGAGTTTTATTTAGAGTTCCAACTACATGTATCCATATAGGAGATAACAGAGTGAAACCTAAACATGAAAACGGTTACTGCAAAGGAACGGTTTAACCTAGAAAAATGAAATTTGGTGAACCAAGTGGGATTGGTGTACTGATAATTCCCTGCGAATATCATCAAGATTGGCTGAAAAAATGTTTGCTGAGATTTCAGGAAATCGTAGTTTTTTGGAAGCTTGGCAACCCCTTTCAATGAAAGTGATTCTCGTCAGTCTCTGCTTGATGCTACTTCAATAGGACACAAACCATAGCGATAGAACTTGGAACTACATTATTGTGGCAAGATTCAAAGATCTATCACAAACCGTGTTTGATTTAGAGTTCCACCTACATGTATCCATATAGGAGAAAACAGAGTGAAAACTAAACATGAAAACGGTTTCTACAAAGGAACGGTTTAACCTAGAAGTATGAAATTTGGTGAGCCAAGTGGGACTGGTGTACTGATCATTACCTGCTAGTATCATCAAGATTTTGTGAAAAAATGTGTGCTGAGATTTCAGGAAACTCGTAGTTTTTGGAAGCTTGGCAACCCCTTTCAATGAAAGGGATTCTCGTCAGTCTCTGCTTGGGTCTACTTCAATAGGACACAACCATAGCGATAGAACTTGGAACTACATATTGTGCCAAGTTTCAAAGAGCTAGCACAAACCAGTTTGATTTAGAGTTCCAACTACATGTATCCTTATAGGAGAAAACAGAGTGAAACCTAAACATGCAAACGGTCACTGCAAACGAACAGTTTAACCTAGAAGAACGAAATTTGGTAAGCCAAGTGGGATTGTGTACTGATCATTACCTGCCAGTATCATCAAGATTGGGTGAAAAAATGTTTGCTGAGATTCAGGAAACTCGTAGTTTTTCGGAAGGTTGGCAACCCCTTTCAATGAAAGTGATTCTCGTAAGTCGCTGCTTGGGGCTAGTTCAATAGGACACAAACCATAGCGACAGAACTTGGAACTACATTATTGTGCCAAGTTTCAAAGAGCTAGCACAAACCGTGTTTGATTTAGAGTTCCAACTACATGTATCCATATAGGAGAAAACAGAGTGAAACCTAAACATGTAAACGGTTACTGCAAAGGAACGGTTTACCCTAGAAGAACGAAATTTGGTGAACCAAGTGGGATTGGTGGACCTGCCAGTATCATCAAGATTGGGTGAAAAAATGTTTGCCTAGATTTCAGGAAACTCGTAGTTTTTCGGAAGATTGGAAACCCCTTTCAATGAAAGTGATTCTCGTCAGTCTCTGCTTGGGGCTACTTCAATAGACACAAACCATAGCGATAGAACTTGGAACTACATATTGTGCCAAGTTTGAAAAGAGCTAGCACAAACCGAGTATTATTTAGAGTTCCAACTACATGTATCCATATAGGAGATAACAGAGTGAAACCTAAACATGAAAACGGTTACTGCAAAGGAACGGTTTAACCTAGAAAAATGAAATTTGGTGAACCAAGTGGGATTGGTGTACTGATAATTCCCTGCGAATATCATCAAGATTGGCTGAAAAAATGTTTGCTGAGATTTCAGGAAATCGTAGTTTTTTGGAAGCTTGGCAACCCCTTTCAATGAAAGTGATTCTCGTCAGTCTCTGCTTGATGCTACTTCAATAGGACACAAACCATAGCGATAGAACTTGGAACTACATTATTGTGGCAAGATTCAAAGATCTATCACAAACCGTGTTTGATTTAGAGTTCCACCTACATGTATCCATATAGGAGAAAACAGAGTGAAAACTAAACATGAAACGGTTTCTACAAAGGAACGGTTTAACCTAGAAGTATGAAATTTGGTGAGCCAAGTGGGACTGGTGTACTGATCATTACCTGCTAGTATCATCAAGATTTTGTGAAAAAATGTGTGCTGAGATTTCAGGGAAACTCGTAGTTTTTGGAAGCTTGGCAACCCCTTTCAATGAAAGGGATTCTCGTCAGTCTCTGCTTGGGTCTACTTCAATAGGACACAAACCATAGCGATAGAACTTGGAACTACATATTGTGCCAAGTTTCAAAGAGCTAGCACAAACCAGTTTGATTTAGAGTTCCAACTACATGTATCCTTATAGGAGAAAACAGAGTGAAACCTAAACATGCAAACGGTCACTGCAAACGAACAGTTTAACCTAGAAGAACGAAATTTGGTAAGCCAAGTGGGATTGGTGTACTGATCATTACCTGCCAGTATCATCAAGATTGGGTGAAAAAATGTTTGCTGAGATTCAGGAAACTCGTAGTTTTTCGGAAGGTTGGCAACCCCTTTCAATGAAGTGATTCTCGTAAGTCGCTGCTTGGGGCTAGTTCAATAGGACACAAACCATAGCGACAGAACTTGGAACTACATTATTGTGCCAAGTTTCAAAGAGCTAGCACAAACCGTGTTTGATTTAGAGTTCCAACTACATGTATCCATATAGGAGAAAACAGAGTGAAACCTAAACATGAAAACGGTTACTGCAAAGGAACGGTTTAACCTAGAAGAACGAAATTTGGTGAGCCAAGTGGGATTGGTGTCCTGATCATTAACTGCCAGTATCATCAAGATTGGTGAAAAAATGTTTGCTGAGATTTCAGGAAACTCGTAGTTTTTTGGAAGCTTGGCAACCCCTTTCAATGAAAGTGATTCTCGTCAGTCTCTGCATTGGGCTACTTCAATAGGACACAAACACTAGCGATAGAACTTGGAAACTACATTATTGTGCCAAGTTTCAAAGAGCTATCACAAACCGTGTTTGATTTAGAGTTCCAACTACATGTATCCATATAGGAGAAAACAGAGTGAAACCTAAACATGAAAACGGTTACTGCAAAGGAACGGTGTAACCTAGAAGAACGAAATTTGGTGAGCCATGTGGGATTGGTGTAATGATCATTACCTGCAAGTATCATCAAGATTGGGTGAAAAAATATTTGCTCAGATTTCAGGAATTCGTACTTTTTTGGAAGCTTGGCAACCCCTTTCAATGAAAGTGATTCTCGTCAATTTCTGCTTGATGCTACTTCAATAGGACACAAACCATAGCGATAGAACTTGGAACTACATATTGTGCCAAGTTTAAAGAGCTAGCACAAACCGGGTTTGATTGAGAGTTCCAACTACATGTATCCATATAGGAGAAAACAGAGTGAAACCTAAACATGTAAACGGTTACTGCAAAGGAACGGTTTACCCTAGAAGAACGAAATTTGGTGAACCAAGTGGGATTGGTGGACCTGCCAGTATCATCAAGATTGGGTGAAAAAATGTTTGCCTAGATTTCAGGAAACTCGTAGTTTTCGGAAGATTGGAAACCCCTTTCAATGAAAGTGATTCTCGTCAGTCTCTGCTTGGGCTACTTCAATAGGACACAAACATAGCGATAGAACTTGGAACTACATTATTGTGCCAAGTTTCAAAGACCTAGCACAAAACAGTTTGATTTAGAGTTCCAAATACATGTATCCATATAGAGAAAACAGAGTGAAACCTAATCACGGAAACGATTACTGCAAAGGAACGGTTTAACCTAGAAGAATGAAATTTGGTGAGCCAAGTGGGATTGGTGTACTGATCATTACCTGCCAGTATCATCAAGATTGGGTGAAAACATGTTTGCTGAGATATCAGGAAACTCGTAGTTTTTTGGAAGCTTGGCAACCCCTTTCAATGAAAGTGATTCTCGTCTGTCTCTGCATTGGGCTACTTCAATAGGACACAAACCATAGCGATATAACTTGGAACTACATTATTGTGCCAAGTTTCAAAGAGCTAGCACAAACCGTGTTTGATTTAGAGTTCCAACTACATGTATCCATATAGGAGAAAACAGAGTGAAACCTAAACATGACAACTGTTACTGCAAAGGAACGGTGTAACCTAGAAGAACGAAATTTGGTGAGCCAAGTGGAATTGGTGTACTGATCATTACCTGCAAGTATCATCAAGATTGGGTGAAAAAATATTTGCTCAGATTTCAGGAAATCGTAGTTTTTTGGAAGCTTGGCAACCCCTTTCAATGAAAGTGATTCTCGTCAGTCTCTGCTTGATGCTACTTCAATAGGACACAAACCATAGCGATAGAACTTGGAACTTCATTATTGTGCCAAGATTCAAAGATCTATCACAAACCGTGTTTGATTTAGAGTTCCACCTACATGTATCCATATAGGAGAAAACAGAGTGAAAACTAAACATGAAAACGGTTTCTACAAAGGAACGGTTTAACGTAGAAGTATGAAATTTGGTGAGCCAAGTGGGACTGGTGTACTGATCATTACCTGCTAGTATCATCAAGATTTTGTGAAAAATGTGTGCTGAGATTTCAGGAAACTCGTAGTTTTTGGAAGCTTGGCAACCCCTATAAATGAAAGTGATTCTCGTCAGTCTCTGCTTGGGTCTACTTCAATAGGACACAAACCATAGCGATAGAACTTGGAACTACATATTGTGCCAAGTTTCAAAGAGCTAGCACAAACCAGTTTGATTTAGAGTTCCAACTACATGTATCCTTATAGGAGAAAACAGAGTGAAACCTAAACATGCAAACGGTCACTGCAAACGAACAGTTTAACCTAGAAGAACGAAATTTGGTAAGCCAAGTGGGATTGGTGTACTGATCATTACCTGCCAGTATCATCAAGATTGGGTGAACAAATGTTTGCTGAGATTCAGGAAACTCGTAGTTTTTCGGAAGGTTGGCAACCCCTTTCAATGAAAGTGATTCTCGTAAGTCGCTGCTTGGGGCTAGTTCAATAGGACACAAACCATAGCGACAGAACTTGGAACTACATTATTGTGCCAAGTTTCAAAGAGCTAGCACAAACCGTGTTTGATTTAGAGTTCCAACTACATGTATCCATATAGGAGAAAACAGAGTGAAACCTAAACATGAAAACGGTTACTGCAAAGGAACGGTTTAACCTAGAAGAACGAAATTTGGTGAGCCAAGTGGGATTGGTGTCCTGATCATTAACTGCCAGTATCATCAAGATTGGGTGAAAAAATGTTTGCTGAGATTTCAGGAAACTCGTAGTTTTTTGGAAGCTTGGCAACCCCTTTCAATGAAAGTGATTCTCGTCAGTCTCTGCATTGGGCTACTTCAATAGGACACAAACACTAGCGATAGAACTTGGAACTACATTATTGTGGCCAAGTTTCAAAGAGCTATCACAAACCGTGTTTGATTTAGAGTTCCAACTACATGTATCCATATAGGAGAAAACAGAGTGAAACCTAAACATGAAAACGGTTACTGCAAAGGAACGGTGTAACCTAGAAGAACGAAATTTGGTGAGCCATGTGGGATTGGTGTAATGATCATTACCTGCAAGTATCATCAAGATTGGGTGAGAAAATGTTTGCTGAGATTTCAGGAAATCGTAGTTTTTTGGAAGCTTGGCAACCCCTTTCAATGAAAGTGATTCTCGTCAGTCTCTGCTTGGGGCTACTTCAATAGGACACAAACCATAGCGATAGAACTTGGAAGTATATCATTGTGCCAAGTTTCAAAACAGCTAGCAGAAACTGTGTTTGATTAAGAGTTCCAACAACATGTATCCATATAGGAGAAAACAGAATGAAACCTAAATATGAAAATGGTTACTGCAAAGGAACGGTTTAGCCTAGAAGAACGAAATTTGGTGAGCCACGTGGGACTGGTGTACTGATCATTACCTGCCAGTATCATCAAGATTGGTTGAAAAAATGTTTGCTGAGATTTCAGGAAACTCGTAGTTTTTTGGAAGCTTGGCAACCCCTTTCAATGAAAGTGATTCTAGTCAGTCTCTGCTTGGGGCTACTTCAATAGGACTCAAACCATAGCGATAGAACTTGGAACTATATTATTGTGCCAAGTTTCAAAGAGCTAGCACAAACCGTGTTTGATTTAGAGTTCCAACAACATGTATCCACATAGGAGAAAACAGAGTGAAACCTAAACATGAAAATGGATACTGCAAACGAACGGTTTAAGCTAGAAGAAGGAAATTTTTGAGCCACGTGGGGCTTTTGTACTGATAATTCCCTGCCAGTATCATCAAGATTGGGTGAAAAAATGTTTGCTGAGATTTCAGGAAACACGTAGTTTACTGGACGCTTGGCAACGCCTTTCAATGAAAGTGATTCTCGTCAGTCTCTGCTTCGGGCTACTTCAATAGTACACAAACCATAGCGACAGAACTTGGAACTACATCATTGTGCCAAGTTTCAAAGAGCTAGCACGAACCGTGTTTCATTTAGAGTTCCAACGACATGTATCCATATAGGAGGAAAAAGAGTGAAACCTAAACATGAAAACGGTTACTGGAAATTAACGGTTTCACCTAGAAGAACGAAATTTTGTGAGCCAAGTGGGATTGGTGTATTGATCCTTACCTGCAAGTATCATCAAGATTGGGTCAAAAAATGTTTGCTGAGATTTCAGGAAATCGAAGTTTTTGGGAAGCTTGGCAACCCCTTTCAATGAAAGTGATTCTCGTCAGTCTCTGCATTGGGCTAATTCAATAGGACACAAACACTAGCGATAGAACTTGGAACTACATTATTGTGCCAAGTTTCAAAGAGCTATCACAACCGTGTTTGATTTAGAGTTCCAACTACATGTATCCTTATAGGAGAAAACAGAGTGAAACCTAAACATGAAAACGGTTACTGCAAAGGAACGGTGTAACCTAGAAGAACGAAATTTGGTGAGCCAAGTGGGATTGGTGTAATGATCATTACCTGCAAGTATCATCAAGATTGGGTGAAAAAATATTTGCTCAGATTTCAGGAAATCGTACTTTTTTGGAAGCTTGGCAACCCCTTTCAATGAAAGTGATTCTCGTCAATCTCTGCTTGATGCTTCCTCAATAGGACACAAACCATAGCGATAGAACTTGGAACTACATATTGTGCCAAGTTTAAAGAGCTAGCACAAACCGTGTTTGATTGAGAATTCCAACTACATGTATCCATATAGGAGAAAACAGAGTGAAACCTAAACATGTAAACGGTTACTGCAAAGGAACGGTTTACCCTAGAAGAACGAAATTTGGTGAACCAAGTGGGATTGGTGGACCTGCCAGTATCATCAAGATTGGGTGAAAAAATGTTTGCCTAGATTTCAGGAAACTCGTAGTTTTTCGGAAGATTGGAAACCCCTTTCAATGAAAGTGATTCTCGTCAGTCTCTGCTTGGGGCTACTTCAATAGGACACAAACCATAGCGATAGAACTTGGAACTACATATTGTGGCAAGTTTCAAAGAGCTAGCACAAACCGTGTTTTATTTAGAGTTCCAACTACATGTATCCATATAGGAGATAACAGAGTGAAACCTAAACATGAAAACGGTTACTGCAAAGGAACGGTTTAACCTAGAAGAATGAAATTTGGTGAACCAAGTGGGATTGGTGTACTGATAATTCCCTGCGAGTATCATCAAGATTGGCTGAAAAAATGTTTGCTGAGATTTCAGGAAATCGTAGTTTTTTGGAAGCTTGGCAACCCCTTTCAATGAAAGTGATTCTCGTCAGTCTCTGCTAGTGGCTACTTCAATAGGACACAAACCATAGCGATAGAACTTGGAACTACATTTTTGTGCCAAGTTTCAAACAGCTAGCACAAACCGTGTTTGATTTAGAGTTCCAACAACATGTATCCATATAGGAAAAAACAGAGTGAAACCTAAACATGAAATCGGTTACTGCAAAGGAACGGTTTAACCTAGAAGAACGAAATTTGGTGAGCCAAGTGGGATTGGTGTACTGATCATTACCTGCCAGTATCATCAAGATTGGTTGAAAAAATGTTTGCTGAGATTTCAGGAAACTCGTAGTTTTTTGGAAGCTTGGCAACCCCTTTCAATGAAAGTGATTCTAGTCAGTCTCTGCTTTGGCTACTTTCAATAGGACTCAAACCATAGCGATAGAACTTGGAACTACATTATTGTGCCAAGTTTCAAAGAGCTAGCACAAACCGTGTTTGATTTAGAGTTCCAACTACAAGTATCCATATAGGAGAAAACAGAGTGAAACCTAAACATGAAAACTGTTACTGCAAAGGAATTGTTTAACTTAGACGAACGAAATTTGGTGAGCCAAGTGGGTTTGGTGCACTTGTCATTTCCTGCAAGTATCATCAAGATTGGGTGAAAAAATGTTTGCTGAGATTGTAGGAAATCGAAGTTTTTGGGAAGCTTGGCAACCCCTTTCAATGAAAGTGATTCTCGTCAGTCTCTGCTTGGGGCTACTTCAATAGGACACAAACCATAGCGATAGAACTTGGAAGTATATTATTGTGCCAAGTTTCAAACAGCTAGCACAAACTGTGTTTGATTTAGAGTTCCAACAACATGTATCCATATAGGAGAAAACAGAATGAAACCTAAATATGAAAACGGTTACTGCAAAGGAACGGTTTAGCCTAGAAGAACGAAATTTGGTGAGCCACGTGGGACTGGTGTACTGATCATTACCTGCCAGTATCATCAAGATTGGTTGAAAAAATTTTTGCTGAGATTTCAGGAAACTCGTAGTTATTTGGAAGCTTGTCAACCCCTTTCAATGAAAGTGATTCTCGTCAGTCTCTGCTTGGGGCTACTTCAATAGGACTCAAACCATAGCGATAGAACTTGGAACTACATTATTGTGCCAAGTTTCAAAGAGCTAGCACAAACCGTGTTTGATTTAGAGTTCCAACTACATGGATCCATATAGGAGAAAACAGAGTGAAACCTAAACATGAAAACGGTTACTGCAAAGGAACGGTTTAACCTAGAAGAACGAAATTTGGTGACCTACGTGGGATTGGTGTACTAATCATTACCTGCACGTATCATCAAGATTGGGTGAAAAAATGTTTGCTGAGATTTCAGGAAATCGTAGTTATTTGGAAGCTTGGCAACCCCTTTCAATGAAAGTGATTCTCGTCAGTCTCTGCTTGGGGCTACTTCAATAGGACACAAACCATAGCGATAGAACTTGGAACTACATTTTTGTGCTAAGTTTCAAAGAGCTAGCACGAACCGTGTATGATTTAGAGTTCCAACGACATGTATCCAAATAGGAGGAAAAAGAGTGAAACCTAAACATGAAAACGGTTACTGCAAAGGAACGGTTTCACCTAGAACAATGAAATTTGGTGAGCCATGTGGGATTGGTGTACTGATCATTACCTGCCAGTATCATCAAGATTGGGTGAAAAAATGTTTGCTGAGATTTCAGGAAACACGTAGTTTTTTGGACGCTTGGAAACGCCTTTCAATGAAAGTGATTCTCGTCAGTCTCTGCTTGGGGCTACTTCAATAGGACACAAACCATAGTGATAGAACTTGGAACTACATTATTGTGCTAAGTTTCAAAGAGCTAGCACGAACCGTGTATGATTTAGAGTTCCAACTACTTGTATCCATATAGGAGAAAACAGAGTGAAACCTAAACATGAAAATTGTTACTGCAAACGAACGGTTTAACCTAGAAGAAGGAAATTTGGTGCGCCACGTGGGGCTGGTGTACTGATAATTCCCTGCCAGAATCATCAAGATTGGTTGAAAAAATGTTTGCTGAGATTTCCAGAAACTCGTAGTTTTTCGCAAGCTTGGCAACCCATTTCAATGAAAGTGATTCTCGTCAGTCTCTGCTTAGGGCTACTTCAATAGGACTCAAACCATAGCGATAGAACTTGGAACTACATTATTGTGCCAAGATTCAAAGAGCTAGCACAAACCGTGTTTGATTTAGAGTTCCAACTACAAGTATCCATATAGGAGAAAACAGAGTGAAACCTAAACATGAAAAATGTTACTGCAAAGGAATTGTTTAACTTAGACGAACGAAATTTGGTGAGCCAAGTGGGTTTGGTGCACTTGTCATTTCTTACAAGTATCATCAAGATTGGGTGAAAAATTGTTTGCTGAGATTGTAGGAAATCGTAATTTTTTGGAAGCTTGGCTACCCCTTTCATGAAAGTGATTCTCCTCAGTCTCTGCTTGGGGCTACTTCAATAGGACACAAACCATAGCGATAGAACTTGGAACTACATATTGTGCCAAGTTTCAAAGAGCTAGCACAAACCGTGTTTGATTTAGAGTTCCAAATACATGTATCCATATAGGAGATAACAGAGTGAAACCTAAACATGAAAACGGTTACTGGAAAGGAACGGTTTAACCTAGAAGAACGAAATTTGGTGAGTCAAGTGGGATTGGTGTACTGATCATTACCTGCCAGTATCATCAAGATTGGGTGAAAAAATGTTTGCTGAGATTTCCGGAAACTCGTAGTTTTTCGGAAGCTTGGCAATCCCTTTCAATGAAAGTGATTCTCGTCAGTCTCTGCTTGGGGCTACTTCAATAGGACACAAACCATAGCGACAGAACTTGGAACTACATTATTGTGCCAAGTTTCAAAGAGCTAGCACGAACCGTGTTTGATTTAGAGTTCCAACGACATGTATCCATATAGGAGGAAAAAGAGTGAAACCTAAACATGAAAACGTTACTGGAAAGGAACGGTTTCACCTAGAAGAATGAAATTTGGTGAGCCAAGTGGGATTGGTGTATTGATCATTACCTGCAAGTATCATCAAGATTGGGTGAAAAAATATTTGCTGAGATTTCAGGAAATCGTAGTTTTTTGGAAGCTTGGCAACCCCTTTCAATGAAAGTGATTCTCGTCAGTCTCTGCTTGGGGCTACTTCAATAGGACACAAACAATAGCGATAGAACTTGGAAGTATATTATTGTACCAAGTTTCAAACAGCTAGCACAAACTGTGTTTGATTTAGAGTTCCAACAACATGTATCCATATAGGAGAAAACAGAATGAAACCTAAATATGAAAACGGTTACTGCAAAGGAACGGTTTAGCCTAGAAGAACGAAATTTGGTGAGCCACGTGGGACTGGTGTACTGATCATTACCTGCAAGTATCATCAAGATTAGGTGAAAAAATGTTTGCTGAGATTTCCGGAAATCGTAGTTTTTTGGAAGCTCTGCAACCCCTTTTAATGAGAGTGATTCTCCTCAGTCTCTGCTTGGGGCTACTTCAATAGGACACAAACCATAGCGATAGAACTTGGAACTACATTATTGTGCCAAGTTTCAAAGAGCTAGCACAAACCGTGTTTGATTTAGAGTTCCAACTACATGTATCCTTATAGGAGAAAACAGAGTGAAACCTAAACATGAAAACTGTTCCTGGAAAGGAACGGTTTCACCTAGAAGAACGAAATTTGGTGAGCCAAGTGGGATTGGTGTACTGATGACTACCTGCAAGTATCATCAAGATTGGGTGAAAAAATGTTTGCTGAGATTTCAGGAAACTAGTAGTTTTTTGGAAGCTCTGCAACCACTTTCGATGAGAGTGATACTCCTCAGTCTTTGCTTGGGGCTACTTCAATAGGACACAAACCATAGAGATAGAACTTGGAACTACATTATTGTGCCAAGTTTCAAAGACCTAGCAGAAAACGTGTTTGATTTAGAGTTCCAACTACATGTATTCATATAGGAGAAAACAGAGTGAAACCTAAACATGAAAACGGTTACTGCAAAGGAACGGTTTATCCTAGAAGAACTAAATTTGGTGAGCGAAGTGGGATTGGTGTACTGATCATTACCTGCAAGTAACATCAAGATTGGGGAAAAAATGTTTACTGAGATTTCAGGAAACTCGTAGATTTTTGGAAGCTTGGCAACCCCTTTCAATGAAAGTGATTCTTGTCAGTCTCTGCTTGGGGCTACTTCCATAGGACACAAACCATAGTGATAGAACTTGGAACTACATTATTGTGCCAAGTTTCAAAGAGCTAGCACAAACCGTGTTTGATTTAGAGTTCCAACTACTTGTATCCATATAGGGGAAAACAGAGTGAAACCTAAACATGAAAACGGTTACTGCAAAGGAACTGTTTAACCTAGAAGAACGAAATTTGGTGAGCCAAGTGGGATTGGTGTACTGATCCCTACCTGCAAGTATCATCAAGATTGGGTGAAAAAATGTTTGCTGAGATTTCCGGAAACTCGTAGTTTTTCGGAAGCTTGGCAACCCCTTTCAATGAAAGTGATTCTCGTCAGTCTCTGCTTGGGGCTACTTCAATAGGACACAAACCATACCGATAGAACTTGGAACTACATTATTGTGCCACGTTTCAAAGAGCTAGCACAAACCGTGTTTGATTTAGAGTTCCAACTACATGTATCCATATATTAGATAACAGAGTGAAACCTAAACATGAAAACGGTTACTGCAAAGGAATGGTTTACCCTACAAGAACGAAATTTGGTGAGCCAAGTGGGATTGGTGTACTGATGATTACCTGCAAGTATCATCAAGATTGGGTGAAAAAATGTTTGCTCAGATTTCAGGAAATCGTAGTTTTTTGGAAGCTTGGCAACCCCTTTCAATTAAAGTGATTCTCGTAAGTGTCTGCTTGGGGCTACTTCAAAAGGACACAAACCATAGCGATAGAATTTGGAACTACATTATTGTGCCAAGTTTCAAAGAGCTAGCACCAACCGTGTTTGATTTAGAGTTCTAACTACATGTATCCATATATTAGATAACAGAGTGAAACCTAAACATGAAAACCGTTACTGCAAAGGAACGGTTTAAACTTGAAGAACGAAATTTGGTGAGCCAAGTGGGATTGGTGTACTGATCATTACCTGCAAGTATCATCAAGATTGGGTGAAAAAATGTTTGCTCAGATTTCAGGAAATCGTAGTTTTTTGGAAGCTTGGCAACCCCTTTCAATGAAAGTGATTCTCGTCAGTGTCTGCTTGGGGCTACTTCAAAAGGACACAAACCATAGCGATAGAATTTGGAACTACATTATTGTGCCAAGTTTCAAAGAGCCAGCACAAACCGTGTTTGATTTAGAGTTCTAACTACATGTATCCATATAAGAGAAAACAGAATGAAACCTAAATATGAAAACGGTTACTGCAAAGGAACGGTTTAGCCTAGAAGAACGAAATTTGGTGAGCCACGTGGGACTGGTGTACTGATCATTACCTGCCAGTATCATCAAGATTGGTTGAAAAAATTTTTGCTGAGATTTCAGGAAACTCGTAGTTATTTGGAAGCTTGTCAACCCCTTTCAATGAAAGTGATTCTCGTCAGTCTCTGCTTGGGGCTACTTCAATAGGACTCAAACCATAGCGATAGAACTTGGAACTACATTATTGTGCCAAGTTTCAAAGAGCTAGCACAAACCGTGTTTGATTTAGAGTTCCAACTACATGGATCCATATAGGAGAAAACAGAGTGAAACCTAAACATGAAAACGGTTACTGCAAAGGAACGGTTTAACCTAGAAGAACGAAATTTGGTGACCTACGTGGGATTGGTGTACTAATCATTACCTGCACGTATCATCAAGATTGGGTGAAAAAATGTTTGCTGAGATTTCAGGAAATCGTAGTTATTTGGAAGCTTGGCAACCCCTTTCAATGAAAGTGATTCTCGTCAGTCTCTGCTTGGGGCTACTTCAATAGGACACAAACCATAGCGATAGAACTTGGAACTACATTTTTGTGCTAAGATTCAAAGAGCTAGCACGAACCGTGTATGATTTAGAGTTCCAACGACATGTATCCAAATAGGAGGAAAAAGAGTGAAACCTAAACATGAAAACGGTTACTGCAAAGGAACGGTTTCACCTAGAACAATGAAATTTGGTGAGCCATGTGGGATTGGTGTACTGATCATTACCTGCCAGTATCATCAAGATTGGGTGAAAAAATGTTTGCTGAGATTTCAGGAAACACGTAGTTTTTTGGACGCTTGGAAACGCCTTTCAATGAAAGTGATTCTCGTCAGTCTCTGCTTGGGGCTACTTCAATAGGACACAAACCATAGTGATAGAACTTGGAACTACATTATTGTGCTAAGTTTCAAAGAGCTAGCACGAACCGTGTATGATTTAGAGTTCCAACTACTTGTATCCATATAGGAGAAAACAGAGTGAAACCTAAACATGAAAATTGTTACTGCAAACGAACGGTTTAACCTAGAAGAAGGAAATTTGGTGCGCCACGTGGGGCTGGTGTACTGATAATTCCCTGCCAGAATCATCAAGATTGGTTGAAAAAATGTTTGCTGAGATTTCCAGAAACTCGTAGTTTTTCGCAAGCTTGGCAACCCATTTCAATGAAAGTGATTCTCGTCAGTCTCTGCTTAGGGCTACTTCAATAGGACTCAAACCATAGCGATAGAACTTGGAACTACATTATTGTGCCAAGATTCAAAGAGCTAGCACAAACCGTGTTTGATTTAGAGTTCCAACTACAAGTATCCATATAGGAGAAAACAGAGTGAAACCTAAACATGAAAAATGTTACTGCAAAGGAATTGTTTAACTTAGACGAACGAAATTTGGTGAGCCAAGTGGGTTTGGTGCACTTGTCATTTCTTACAAGTATCATCAAGATTGGGTGAAAAATTGTTTGCTGAGATTGTAGGAAATCGTAATTTTTTGGAAGCTTGGCTACCCCTTTCATGAAAGTGATTCTCCTCAGTCTCTGCTTGGGGCTACTTCAATAGGACACAAACCATAGCGATAGAACTTGGAACTACATATTGTGCCAAGTTTCAAAGAGCTAGCACAAACCGTGTTTGATTTAGAGTTCCAAATACATGTATCCATATAGGAGATAACAGAGTGAAACCTAAACATGAAAACGGTTACTGGAAAGGAACGGTTTAACCTAGAAGAACGAAATTTGGTGAGTCAAGTGGGATTGGTGTACTGATCATTACCTGCCAGTATCATCAAGATTGGGTGAAAAAATGTTTGCTGAGATTTCCGGAAACTCGTAGTTTTTCGGAAGCTTGGCAATCCCTTTCAATGAAAGTGATTCTCGTCAGTCTCTGCTTGGGGCTACTTCAATAGGACACAAACCATAGCGACAGAACTTGGAACTACATTATTGTGCCAAGTTTCAAAGAGCTAGCACGAACCGTGTTTGATTTAGAGTTCCAACGACATGTATCCATATAGGAGGAAAAAGAGTGAAACCTAAACATGAAAACGGTTACTGGAAAGGAACGGTTTCACCTAGAAGAATGAAATTTGGTGAGCCAAGTGGGATTGGTGTATTGATCATTACCTGCAAGTATCATCAAGATTGGGTGAAAAAATATTTGCTGAGATTTCAGGAAATCGTAGTTTTTTGGAAGCTTGGCAACCCCTTTCAATGAAAGTGATTCTCGTCAGTCTCTGCTTGGGGCTACTTCAATAGGACACAAACAATAGCGATAGAACTTGGAAGTATATTATTGTACCAAGTTTCAAACAGCTAGCACAAACTGTGTTTGATTTAGAGTTCCAACAACATGTATCCATATAGGAGAAAACAGAATGAAACCTAAATATGAAAACGGTTACTGCAAAGGAACGGTTTAGCCTAGAAGAACGAAATTTGGTGAGCCACGTGGGACTGGTGTACTGATCATTACCTGCAAGTATCATCAAGATTAGGTGAAAAAATGTTTGCTGAGATTTCCGGAAATCGTAGTTTTTTGGAAGCTCTGCAACCCCTTTTAATGAGAGTGATTCTCCTCAGTCTCTGCTTGGGGCTACTTCAATAGGACACAAACCATAGCGATAGAACTTGGAACTACATTATTGTGCCAAGTTTCAAAGAGCTAGCACAAACCGTGTTTGATTTAGAGTTCCAACTACATGTATCCTTATAGGAGAAAACAGAGTGAAACCTAAACATGAAAACTGTTCCTGGAAAGGAACGGTTTCACCTAGAAGAACGAAATTTGGTGAGCCAAGTGGGATTGGTGTACTGATGACTACCTGCAAGTATCATCAAGATTGGGTGAAAAAATGTTTGCTGAGATTTCAGGAAACTAGTAGTTTTTTGGAAGCTCTGCAACCACTTTCGATGAGAGTGATACTCCTCAGTCTTTGCTTGGGGCTACTTCAATAGGACACAAACCATAGAGATAGAACTTGGAACTACATTATTGTGCCAAGTTTCAAAGACCTAGCAGAAAACGTGTTTGATTTAGAGTTCCAACTACATGTATTCATATAGGAGAAAACAGAGTGAAACCTAAACATGAAAACGGTTACTGCAAAGGAACGGTTTATCCTAGAAGAACTAAATTTGGTGAGCGAAGTGGGATTGGTGTACTGATCATTACCTGCAAGTAACATCAAGATTGGGGAAAAAATGTTTACTGAGATTTCAGGAAACTCGTAGATTTTTGGAAGCTTGGCAACCCCTTTCAATGAAAGTGATTCTTGTCAGTCTCTGCTTGGGGCTACTTCCATAGGACACAAACCATAGTGATAGAACTTGGAACTACATTATTGTGCCAAGTTTCAAAGAGCTAGCACAAACCGTGTTTGATTTAGAGTTCCAACTACTTGTATCCATATAGGGGAAAACAGAGTGAAACCTAAACATGAAAACGGTTACTGCAAAGGAACTGTTTAACCTAGAAGAACGAAATTTGGTGAGCCAAGTGGGATTGGTGTACTGATCCCTACCTGCAAGTATCATCAAGATTGGGTGAAAAAATGTTTGCTGAGATTTCCGGAAACTCGTAGTTTTTCGGAAGCTTGGCAACCCCTTTCAATGAAAGTGATTCTCGTCAGTCTCTGCTTGGGGCTACTTCAATAGGACACAAACCATACCGATAGAACTTGGAACTACATTATTGTGCCAAGTTTCAAAGAGCTAGCACAAACCGTGTTTGATTTAGAGTTCCAACTACATGTATCCATATATTAGATAACAGAGTGAAACCTAAACATGAAAACGGTTACTGCAAAGGAATGGTTTACCCTACAAGAACGAAATTTGGTGAGCCAAGTGGGATTGGTGTACTGATGATTACCTGCAAGTATCATCAAGATTGGGTGAAAAAATGTTTGCTCAGATTTCAGGAAATCGTAGTTTTTTGGAAGCTTGGCAACCCCTTTCAATTAAAGTGATTCTCGTAAGTGTCTGCTTGGGGCTACTTCAAAAGGACACAAACCATAGCGATAGAATTTGGAACTACATTATTGTGCCAAGTTTCAAAGAGCTAGCACCAACCGTGTTTGATTTAGAGTTCTAACTACATGTATCCATATATTAGATAACAGAGTGAAACCTAAACATGAAAACCGTTACTGCAAAGGAACGGTTTAAACTTGAAGAACGAAATTTGGTGAGCCAAGTGGGATTGGTGTACTGATCATTACCTGCAAGTATCATCAAGATTGGGTGAAAAAATGTTTGCTCAGATTTCAGGAAATCGTAGTTTTTTGGAAGCTTGGCAACCCCTTTCAATGAAAGTGATTCTCGTCAGTGTCTGCTTGGGGCTACTTCAAAAGGACACAAACCATAGCGATAGAATTTGGAACTACATTATTGTGCCAAGTTTCAAAGAGCCAGCACAAACCGTGTTTGATTTAGAGTTCTAACTACATGTATCCATATAAGAGAAAACAGAGTGAAACCTAAACATGAAAACGGTTACTGCAAAGGAACGGTTTAACCTAGAAGAACGAAATTTTTGTGAGCAACGTGGGACTGGTGTACAGATCATTACCTGCCAGTATCATCAAGATTGGGTGAAAAAATATTTGCTGGGATTTCAGGAAACTCGTAGTTTTTTGTAAGCTTGGCAACCCCTTTCAATGAAAGTCATTCTCGTCAGTCTCTGCTTAGGGCTACTTCAATAGGACTCAAACCATAGCGATAGAACTTGGAACTACATTATTGTGCCAAGTTTCAAAGTGCTAGCACAAACCGTGTTTGATTTAGAGTTCCAAATACATGTATCCATATAGGAGAAAACAGAGTGAAACCTAAACATGAAAACGGTTACTGCAAACGAACGGTTTAACCTAGAAGAACGAAATTTGGTGAGCCCAGTGGGATTGGTGTACTGATCATTACCTGCCAGTATCATCAAGATTGGGTGAAAAATTGTTTGCTGAGTTTTCCGGAAACTCGTAGTTTTTTGGAAGCTTGGCAACCCCTTTCAATGAATGTGATTCTCTTCAGTCTCTGCTTGGGGCTACTTCAATAGGACACAAACCATAGCGATAGAACTTGGAACTACATTATTGTGCCAAGTTTCAAAGAGCTAGCACAAACCGTGTTTGATTTAGACTTCCAACTACATGTATCCATATAGGAGAAAACAGAGTGAAACCTAAACATGAAAACGGTTACTGCAAACGAACGGTTTAACCTAGAAAAATGAAATTTGGTGAGCCACGTGGGACTGGTGTACTGATCATTCCCTGACAGTATCATCAAGATTGGGTGAAAAAATGTTTGCTGAGGTTTCAGGAAACTCGTAGTTTTTCGGAAGCTTGGCAACCCCTTTCAATGAAAGTGATTCTTGTCAGTCTGTGCTTGGGGCTACTTCAATAGGACACAAACCATAGCGATAGAACTTGGAACTACATTATTGTGCCAAGTTTCAAAGAGCTAGCACAAACCGTGTTTGATTTAGCGTTCCAACTACATGTATCCATATGGGAGAAAACAGAGTGAAACCTAAACATGAAAACGGTTACTGCCAAGGAACGGTTTAACCTAGAAAAACGAAATTTGGTGAGCCAAGTGGGATTGGTGTACTGATCATTACCTGCCAGTATCATCAAGTTTCGGTGAAAAATGTTTGCTGAGATTTGCGGAAACTCGTAGTTTTTTGGACGCTTGGGAACCCCTTTCAATGAATGTGATTCTCGTCAGACTCTGCTTGGGGCTACTTCAATAGGACACAAATAGTAGCGATAGAACTTGGAACTACATTATTGTGCCAAGTTTCAAATAGCTAGCACAAACCGTGTTTGATTTAGAGTTCCAGCTACATGTATCCATATAGGAGAAAACAGAGTGAAACCTAAACATGAGAACGGTTACTGCAAACGAACGGATTAACCTAGAATAACGAAATTTGGTGAGCCAAGTGGGATTGTTGTACTGATCATTACCTGCCAGTATCATCAAGATTGGGTGAAAAAATATTTGCTGGGATTTCAGGAAACTCGTAGTTTTTTGTAAGCTTGGCAACCCCTTTCAATGAAAGTGATTCTCGTCAGTCTCTGCTTAGGGCTACTTCAATAGGACTCAAACCATAGCGATAGAACTTGGAACTACATTATTGTGCCAAGTTTCAAAGTGCTAGCACAAACCGTGTTTGATTTAGAGTTCCAAATACATGTATCCATATAGGAGAAAACAGAGTGAAACCTAAACATGAAAACGGTTACTGCAAACGAACGGTTTAACCTAGAAGAACGAAATTTGGTGAGCCCAGTGGGATTGGTGTACTGATCATTACCTGCCAGTATCATCAAGATTGGGTGAAAAATTGTTTGCTGAGTTTTCCGGAAACTCGTAGTTTTTCGGAAGCATGGCAACCCCTTTCAATGAAAGTGATTGTGCTTCGGTCTACTTCAATAGGACAAAAACCATAGCGATAGAACTTGGAACTACATTATTGTGCCAAGTTTCAAAGAGCTAGCACAAACCGTATTTGATTTAGTGTTCCAACTACTTGTATCCATATAGGAGAAAACAGAGTGAAACCTAAACATGAAAATGGTTACTGCAAACGAACGGTTTAACCTAGAAGAAGGAAATTTGGTGAGCCACGTGGGGCTGGTGTACTGATAATTCCCTGCCAGTATCATCAAGACTGGGTGAAAAAATGTTTGCTGAGATTTCAGGAAACACATAGTTTTTTGGACGCTTGGCAACGCCTTTCAATGAAAGTGATTCTCATCAGTCTCTGCTTGGGGCTATTTCAATAGGACAGAAACCATAGCGATAGAACTTGGAACTACATATTGTGCCAAGTTTCAAAGAGCTAACACAAACCGTGTTTGATTTAGAGTTCCAACTGCATGTATCCATAAGAGATAACAGAGTGAAACCTAAACATGAAAACTGTTACTGCAAAGGAACGGTTTAACCTAGAAGAACGAAAATTGGTGAGCCAAGTGGGATTGGTGTACTGATAATTCCCTGCCAGTATCATCAAGATTGGGTGAAAAAATGTTTGCTGAGATTTCCGGAAACTCGTAGTTTTTCGGAAGCTTAGCAACGCCTTTCAATGAAAGTGATTCTCGTCAGTCTCTGCTTGGGGCTACTTCAATAGGACACAAACCATAGCGATAGAACTTGGAACTACATTATTGTGCCAAGTTTCAAAGAGCTAGCAAAAACCGTGTTTGATTTAGAGTTCCAACTACATTTATCCATATAGGAGGAAAAAGAGTGAAACCTAAACATGAAAACGGTTACTGCAAAGGAACGGATTACCCTAGAAGAACGAAATTTGGTGAGCCAAGTGGGATTGGTGTATTGATCATTACCTGCAAGTATCATCAAGATTGGCTGAAAAAATGTTTGCTGAGATTTCAGGAAATCGTAGTTTTTTGGAAACTTGGCAACCCCTTTCAATGAAAGTGATTCTCGTCATTCTGTGCTTGGGTCTACTTCAATAGGACACAAACCATAGCGATAGAACTTGGAACTACATTATTGTGCAAAGTTTCAAACAGCTAGCACAAACCGTGTTTCATTTAGAGTTCCAACTACATGTATCCATATAGGAGAAAACAGAGTGAAACCTCAACATGAAAACGTTACTGCAAAGGAACGGTTTAACCTAGAAGAACGAAATTTGGTGAGCCACGTGGGACTGGTGTACTGATCATTACCTGCCAGTATCATCAAGATTGGGTGAAAAAATGTTTGCTAAGATTTCAGGAAACTCGTAATTTTTTGGAAGCTTGGCAACCCCTTTCAATGAAAGTCATTCTCGTCAGTCTCTGCTTGGAGCTACTTCAATAGGACTCAAACCATAGCCATAGAACTTGGAACTACATTATTGTGCCAAGTTTCAAAGAGCTAGCACAAACCGTGTTTGATTTAGAGTTCCAAATACATGTATCCATATAGCAGGAAACAGAGTGAAACCTAAACATGAAAACGGTTACTGCAAACGAACGGTTTAACCTAGAAGAACGAAATTTGGTGAGGCACGTGGGACTGGTGTTCTGATCATTTCCTGTCAGTATCATCAAGATTGGGTGAAAAAATGTATGCTGAGATTTCAGGAAACTCGTAGTTTTTTTGGAAGCTTGGCAACACCTTTCAATGAAAGTGATTCTCGTCAGTCTCCACTTGGATCTTTTTCAATAGGACAAAACCATAGTGATAGAACTTGGAACTATATTATTGTGCCAAGTTTCAAAGAGCTAGCACATACCGTGTTTGAGTTAGAGATCAAACTACATGTATCCATACAGGAGATAACAGAGTGAAACCTAAACATGAAAACGGTTACTGCAAAGGAACGGTTTAACCTAGAAAAACGAAATTTGGTGAGCCAAGTGGGATTGGTGTACTGATCATTACCTGCCAGTATCATCAAGATTGGGTGAAAAAATGTTTGCTCAGATTTCAGGAAACTCGTAGTTTTTTGGAACCTTGGCAACCCTTTCAATGAAAGTGATTCTCGTCAGTCTCTGCTTATGTCTACTTCAATAGGACACAACCATAGAGATAGAACTTGGAACTACATTATTGTGCCAAGTTTCAAAGAGCTAGCACAAACAGTGTTTGATTTAGAGTTCCAAATACATGTATCCATATAGGAGAAAACAGAGTGAAACCTAAGCATGAACGGTTACTGCAAACGAACGGTTTAACCTAGAAGAACCAAATTTGGTGAGCCAACTGGGATTGGTGTACTGATCATTACCTGCCATAATCATCAAGATTGGGTGAAAAAATGTTTGCTGAGATTTCAGGAAACTCGTAGTTTTTTGGAAGCATGGCAACCCCTTTCAATGAAAGTGATTCTCGTCAGTCTGCGCCTGGGGCTACTTCAATAGGACACAAACCATAGCGATAGAACTTGGAACTACATTATTGTGCCACGTTTCAAAGAGCTAGAACAAACCGTGTTTGATTTAGAGTTACAAATACATGTATCCATATAGGAGAAAACACAGTGCAACCTAAACATGAAAACGGTTACTGCAAAGGAACGGTTTAACCTAGAAGTACGAAATTTGGTGAGCCAAGTGGGATTGGTGTACTGATCATTACCTGCCAATATCATCAAGATTGGGTGAAAAAATGTTTGCTGAGATTTCAGGAAACTCGTCGTTTTTTGGAAGCATGGCAACCCCTTTCAATGAAAGTGATTCTCGTCAGTCTCTGCTAGGGGCTACTTCAATAGGACACAAACCATAGCGATAGAACTTGGAACTATATTATTGTGCCAAGTTTCAAAGAGCTAGCACAAACCGTGTTTGATTTAGCATTCCAACTACATGTATCCATATACGGGAAAACATAGTGAAACCTAAACATGAAAACGGTTACTGCAAAGGAACTTTTTAACCTAGAAGAACGAAATTTGGTGAGCCAAGTGGGATTTCTGTACTGATCATTATCTGCCAGTATCATCAAGATTGGGTGAAAAAATGTTTGCTGAGATTTCAGGAAACTCGTAGTTTTTTGGAAGCTTGGCAACCCCTTTCAATGAAAGTGATTCTCGTCAGTCTCTGCTGGGGGCCACTTCAATAGGACACAAACCATAGCGATAGAACTTGGAACTACATTATTGTGGCAAGTTTCAAAGAGCTAGCACAAACCGTGTTTGATTTAGAGTTCCAACTACATGTATCCATATAGGAGAAAACAGAGTGAAACCTAAACATGAAAACGGTTACTGCAAAGGAACGGTTTAACCTAGAAAAACGAAATTTGGTGAGCCAAGTGGGATTGGTGTACTGATCATTACCTGCCAGTATCATCAAGATTGGGTGAAAAAATGTTTGCTCAGATTTCAGGAAACTCGTAGTTTTTTGGAACCTTGGCAACCCTTTCAATGAAAGTGATTCTCGTCAGTCTCTGCTTATGTCTACTTCAATAGGACACAAACCATAGAGATAGAACTTGGAACTACATTATTGTGCCAAGTTTCAAAGAGCTAGCACAAACAGTGTTTGATTTAGAGTTCCAAATACATGTATCCATATAGGAGAAAACAGAGTGAAACCTAAGCATGAACGGTTACTGCAAACGAACGGTTTAACCTAGAAGAACCAAATTTGGTGAGCCAACTGGGATTGGTGTACTGATCATTACCTGCCATAATCATCAAGATTGGGTGAAAAAATGTTTGCTGAGATTTCAGGAAACTCGTAGTTTTTTGGAAGCATGGCAACCCCTTTCAATGAAAGTGATTCTCGTCAGTCTGCGCCTGGGGCTACTTCAATAGGACACAAACCATAGCGATAGAACTTGGAACTACATTATTGTGCCACGTTTCAAAGAGCTAGAACAAACCGTGTTTGATTTAGAGTTACAAATACATGTATCCATATAGGAGAAAACACAGTGCAACCTAAACATGAAAACGGTTACTGCAAAGGAACGGTTTAACCTAGAAGTACGAAATTTGGTGAGCCAAGTGGGATTGGTGTACTGATCATTACCTGCCAATATCATCAAGATTGGGTGAAAAAATGTTTGCTGAGATTTCAGGAAACTCGTCGTTTTTTGGAAGCATGGCAACCCCTTTCAATGAAAGTGATTCTCGTCAGTCTCTGCTAGGGGCTACTTCAATAGGACACAAACCATAGCGATAGAACTTGGAACTATATTATTGTGCCAAGTTTCAAAGAGCTAGCACAAACCGTGTTTGATTTAGCATTCCAACTACATGTATCCATATACGGGAAAACATAGTGAAACCTAAACATGAAAACGGTTACTGCAAAGGAACTTTTTAACCTAGAAGAACGAAATTTGGTGAGCCAAGTGGGATTTCTGTACTGATCATTATCTGCCAGTATCATCAAGATTGGGTGAAAAAATGTTTGCTGAGATTTCAGGAAACTCGTAGTTTTTTGGAAGCTTGGCAACCCCTTTCAATGAAAGTGATTCTCGTCAGTCTCTGCTGGGGGCCACTTCAATAGGACACAAACCATAGCGATAGAACTTGGAACTACATTATTGTGGCAAGTTTCAAAGAGCTAGCACAAACCGTGTTTGATTTAGAGTTCCAACTACATGTATCCATATAGGAGAAAACAGAGTGAAACCTAAACATGAAAACGGATACTGCAAAGGAACGGTTTAACCTAGAAGAACGAAATTTGGTGAGCCAAGTGGGATAGGTGTACTGATCATTACCTGCCAGTATCATCAAGATTGGGTGAAGAAATGTTTGCTGAGATTTCAGGAAACTCGTAGTTTTTTGGAAGCTTGGCAACCCCTTTCAATGAAATTGATTCTCGTCAGTCTCTGCTTGGGGCTACTTCCATAGGACACAAACCATAGTGATAGAACTTGGAACTACATTATTGTGCCAAGTTTCAAATAGCTAGCACAAACCGTGTTTGATTTAGAGTTCCAACTACATGTATCCATATAGGAGAAAACAGAATGAAACCTAAACATGAAAACGGTTACTGCAAAGGAACGGTTTAACCAAGAAGAACGAAATTTGGTGAGCCACGTGGGACTGGTGTACTGATCATTACCTGCAAGTATCATCAAGATTGCGTGAAAAAAGGTTTGCTGAGATTTCAGGAAACTCGTAGTTTTTTGGAAGCTTGGCAACCCCTTTCATGAAACTGATTCTCGTCAGTCTCTGCTTGGGGCTATTTCAAAAGGAAAAAAAACCATAGCGATAGAACTTGGAACTACATTATTGTGCCAAGTTTCAAAGAGCTAGCACAAACCGTGTTTGATTTAGAGTTCCAAATATATGGATCCATATAGGAATAAAAAGAGTGAAACCTAAACATGAAAACGGTTACTGCAAAGGAACGGTTTAACCTAGAAGAACGAAATTTGGTGAGACAAGTGGGATTGGTGTACTGATCATTACCTGCCAGTATCATCAAGATTGGGTGAAAAAATGTTTGCTGAGATTTCAGGAAACTCTTAGTTTTTTGGTCACTTGGCAACCCCTTTCAATGAAAGTGATTCTCGTCAGTCTGTGCTTGGGGCTACTTCAATAGGACACAAACCATAGCGACAGAATATGGAACTACATTATTGTGCCAATATTCAAAGAGCTAGCACAAACCCGTGTTTGATTTAGAGTTCCAACTACATGTATCCATATGGGAGAAAACAGAGTGAAACCTAAACATGAAAACGGTTACTGCCAAGGAACGGTTTAACCTAGAAGAACGAAATTTGGTGAGCCAAGTTGGATTGGTGTTCTTATCATTACCTGCCAGTATCATCAAGATTGGGTGAAAAAATATTTGCTGAGATTTCAGGAAACTCGTAGTTTTTCGGAAGCATGGCAACCCCTTTCAATGAAAGTGATTGTGCTTCGGTCTACTTCAACAGGACACAAACCATAGTGATACAACTTGGAACTACATTATTGTGCCAAGTTTCAAAGAGCTAGCACAAACCGTATTTGATTTAGTGTTCCAACTACTTGTATCCATATAGGAGAAAACAGAGTGAAACCTAAACATGAAAATGGTTACTGCAAACGAACGGTTTAACCTAGAAGAAGGAAATTTGGTGAGCCACGTGGGGCTGGTGTACTGATAATTCCCTGCCAGTATCATCAAGCCTGGGTGAAAAAATGTTTGCTGAGATTTCAGGAAACACATAGT
The DNA here is from genome assembly GCF_045843805.1 of Urocitellus parryii. Taxonomy (NCBI): domain Eukaryota; kingdom Metazoa; phylum Chordata; class Mammalia; order Rodentia; family Sciuridae; genus Urocitellus; species Urocitellus parryii. Next base: position 38,934 of record NW_027553333.1, read on the forward strand.
TTTTTGGACTCTTGGCAACGCCTTTTAATGAAAGTGATTCTCATCAGTCTCCGCTTGGGGCTACTTCAATAGGACAGAAACCATAGCGATAGAACTTGGAACTACATTATTGTGCCAAGTTTCAAAGAGCTAGCAAAAACCGTGTTTGATTTAGAGTTTCAACGACATTTATCCATATAGGAGGAAAAAGAGTGAAACCTAAACATGAAAACGGTTACTGCAAAGGAACGGTTTACCCTAGAAGAACGAAATTTGGTGAGCCAAGTGGGATTGGTGTATTGATCATTACCCGCAAGTATCATCAAGATTGGCTGAAAAAATGTTTGCTGAGATTTCAGGAAATCGTAGTTTTTTGGAAACTTGGCAACCCCTTTCAATGAAAGTGATTCTCATCATTCTGTGCTTGGGTCAACTTCCATAGGACACAAACCATAGCGACAGAACTTGGAACTACATTATTGTGCCAAGTTTCAAACAGCTAGCACAAACCGTGTTTCATTTAGAGTTCCAACTACATGTATCCATATAGGAGAAAACAGAGTGAAACCTAAACATGAAAACGGTTACTGCAAATAAACGGTTTAACCTAGAAGAACGAAATTTGGTGAGTCAAGTTGGATTGGTGTATTGATCATTACCTGCCAGTATCATGAAGATTGAGTGAAAAAATGTTTGCTCAGATTTCAGGAAATCGTAGTTTTTTGAAAGCTTGGTAACCCCTTTCAATAAAAGAGATTCTCGTCAGTCTCTGCTTGGGGCTACTTCAATAGGACACAAACCATACCGATAGAACTTGGAACTACATTATTGTGCCAAGTTTCAAAGAGCTAGCACAAACCGTGTTTGATATAGAGTTCCAACTACATGTATCCATATAGGAGAAAACAGGGTGAAACCTAAACATGAAAACATTTACTGCAAACGAACGGTTTACCCTAGAAGAACGAAATTTGGTGAGCCAAGTGGGTTGGTGGACCTGCCAGTATCAATCATCAAGATTGGGTGAAAAAATGTTTGCTGAAATTTCAGGAAACTCGTAGTTTTCGGAAGGTTGGCAACCCCTTTCAATGAAAGTGATTCTTGTCAGTCTGTGCTTGGGGCTACTTCAATAGGGCACAAACCATAGTGTTAGAACTTGCAACTACATTATTGTGCCAAGTTTCAAAGAGCTAGCACAAACCGTGTTTGATTTAGAGTTCCAACTACATGTATCCATATATTAGATAACAGAGTGAAACCTAAACATGAAAACGGTTACTGCAAAGGAATGGTTTAACCTAGAAGAACGAAATTTGGTGAGCCAAGTGGGATTGGTGTACTGATGATTACCTGCAAGTATCATCAAGATTGGGTGAAAAAATGTTTGCTCAGATTTCAGGAAATCGTAGTTTTTTGGAAGCTTGGCAACCCCTTTCAATTAAAGTGATTCTCGTAAGTGTCTGCTGGGGGCTACTTCAATAGGACACAAACCATAGCGATAGAATTTGGAACTACATTATTGTGCCAAGTTTCAAAGAGCTAGCACCAACCGTGTTTGATTTAGAGTTCTAACTACATGTATCCATATATTAGATAACAGAGTGAAACCTAAACATGAAAACCGTTACTGCAAAGGAACGGTTTAACCTAGAAGAACGAAATTAGGTTAGCCAAGTGGGATTGGTGTACTGATGATTACCTGCAAGTATCATCAAGTTTGGGTGAAAAAATGTTTGCTCAGATTTCAGGAAATCGTAGTTTTTTGGAAGCTTGGCAACCCCGTTCAATGAAAGTGATTCTCGTCAGTGTCTGCTTGGGTCTACTTCAAATGGACACAAACCATAGCGATAGAATTTGGAACTACATTATTGTGCCAAGTTTCAAAGAGCCAGCACAAACCGTGTTTGATTTAGAGTTCCAAATACATGTATCCATATAGGAGAAAACAGAGTGAAACCTAAACATGAAAACGGTTACTGCAAA
>NW_027553334.1:0-40885 GCF_045843805.1 Urocitellus parryii
TGATCAGTACACCAATCCCACTTGGCTCACCAAATTTCGTTCTTCTAGGTTAAACCGTTCCTTTGCAGTAACCGTTTTCATGTTTAGGTTTCACTCTGTTTTCTCCTATATGGATACATGTAGTTGGAACTCTAAATCAAACACGGTTTGTGCTAGCTCTTTGAAACTTGGCACAATAATATAGTTCCAAGTTCTATCGCTATGGTTTGTGTGCAATTGAAGTAGCCCCAAGCAGAGACTGACGAGAATCCCTTTCATTGAAAGGGGTTGTCAAGCTTCCAAAAAACTACGAGTTTCCTGAAATCTCAGCAAACATTTTCTCACCCAATCTTGATGATACTTCCATTTAATGGTCAGTACACCAATCCCACTTGGCTCACCAAATTTCGTTCTTCTAGGTTAAAACGTTCCTTTGCAGTAACCGTATTCATGTTTAGGTTTCACTCTGTTTTCTCCTATATAGATACATGTAGTTGGAACTCTAAATCAAACACGGTTTGTGCTAGCTCTTTGAAACTTGGCACAATAATGTAGTTCCAAGTTCTATCGCTATGGTTTGTGTGCTATTGAAGTAGCCCCAAGCAGAGACTGACGAGAATCCCTTTCATTGAAAGGGGTTGCCAAGCTTCCAAAAAACTACGAGTTTCCTGAAATCTCAGGAAACATTTTTTCACCCAATCTTGATGATACTTGGAGGTAGTGATCAGTACATGAATCCCACTTGGCTCACCAAATTTCGTTCTTCTAGGTTAAACCGTTACTTTGCAGTAACCGTTTTCATGTTTAGGTTTCACTCTGTTTTCTCCTATATGGATACATGTAGTTGGAACTCTAAATCAAACACGGTTTGTGCTAGCTCTTTGAAACTTGGCACAATAATGTAGTTCCAAGTTCTATCGCTATGGTTTGTGTGCTATTGAAGTACCCCAAGCAGACACTGACGAGAAACCCTTTCATTGAAAGGGGTTGCCAAGCTTCCAAAAAACTACGAGTTTCCTGAAATCTCAGCAAACATTTTTTCACCCAATCTTGATGATACTTCTATTTAATGATCAGTACACCAATCCCACTTGGCTCACTATATTTCGTTCTTCTAGGTTAAACCATTCCTTTGCAGTATCCGTTTTCATGTTTAGGTTTCACTCTGTTTTCTCCTATATGGATACATGTAGTTGGAACTCTAAATCAAACACGGTTTGTGCTAGCTCTTTGAAACTTGGCACAATAATGTAGTTCCAAGTTCTATCGCTATGGTTTGTGTGCTATTGAAGTACCCCAAGCAGACACTGACGAGAACCCCTTTCATTGAAAGGGGTTGCCAAGCTTCCAAAAAACTACGAGTTTCCTGAAATCTCAGCAAACATTTTTTCACCCAATCTTGATGATACTTCTATTTAATGATCAGTACACCAATCCCACTTGGCTCACTATATTTCGTTCTTCTAGGTTAAACCATTCCTTTGCAGTAACCGTTTTCATGTTTAGGTTTCACTCTGTTTTCTCCTATATGGATACATGTAGTTGGAACTCTAAATCAAACACGGTTTGTGCTAGCTCTTTGAAACTTGGCACAATAATGTAGTTCCAAGTTCTATCGCTATGGTTTGTGTGCTATTGAAGTAGCCCCAAGCAGAGACTGACGAGAATCCCTTTCATAGAAAGGCGTTGCCAGGCTTCCAAAAAACTGTGAGTTTCCTGAAATCTCAGCAAACATTTTTTCACCCAGTCTTGATGATACTTCCACTTAATGATCAGTACACCAATCCCACTTGGCTCACCAAATTTCGTTCTTCTAGGTTAAACCGTTCCTTTGCAGTAATCGTTTTCACATTTAGGTTTCACTCTGTTTTCTCCTATATAGATACATGTAGTTGGAACTCTAAATCAAACACGGTTTGTGCTAGCTCTTTGAAACTTGGCACAATAATGTAGTTCCAAGTTCTATCGCTATGGTTTGTGTGCTATTGAAGTAGCCCCAAGCAGAGACTGACGAGAATCCCTTTCATAGAAAGGGGTTGCCAGGCTTCCAAAAAACTGCGAGTATCCTGAAATCAAAGCAAACATTTTTTCACCCAATCTTGATGATATTTCCGTTTAATGATCAGTACACCAATCCCACTTGGCTCAACAAATTTCGTTCTTCTAGGTTAAACCGTTCCTTTGCAGTAATCGTTTTCATATTTAGGTTTCACTCTGTTTTCTCCTATATGGATACATGTAGTTGGAACTCTAAATCAAGCACGGTTTGTGCTAGCTCTTTGAAACTTGGCACAATAATGTAGTTCCAAGTTCTATCGCTATGGTTTGTGTGCTATTGAAGTAGCCCCAAGCAGAGACTGACGAGAATCCCTTTCATTGAAAGGGGTTGCCAAGCTTCCAAAAAACTACAAGTTTCCTGAAATCTCAGCAAACATTTTTTCACCCAATCTTGATGATACTTCCATTTAATGATCAGTACACCAATCCCACTTGGCTCACCAAATTTCGTTCTTCTAGGTTAAACCGTTCCTTTGCAGTAACTGTTTTCATGTTTAGGTTTCACTCTGTTTTCTCCTATATGGATACATGTAGTTGGAACTCTAAATCAAACACGGTTTGTGCTAGCTCTTTGAAACTTGGCACAATAATGTAGTTCCAAGTTCTATCGCTATGGTTTGTGTGCTATTGAAGTAGTCCCAAGCAGAGACTGACGAGAATCCCTTTCATTGAAAGGGGTTGCCAGGCTTCCAAAAAACTACGAGTTTCCTGAAATCTCAGCAAACATTTTTTCACCCAATATTTGATGATACTTCCATTTAATGATCAGTACACCAAATCCCACTTGGCTCAACAAATTTCGTTCTTATAGGTTAAACTGTTCCTTTGCAGTAATCGTTTTCATATTTAGGTTTCACTCTGTTTTCTCCTATATGGATTCAAGTAGTTGGAACTCTAAATCAAGCACGGTTTGTGCTAGCTCTTTGAAACTTGGCACAATAATGTAGTTCCAAGTTCTATCGCTATGGTTTGTGTGCTATTGAAGTAGCCCCAAGCAGAGACTGACGAGAATCCCTTTCATTGAAAGGGGTTGCCAAAGCTTCCAAAATCTACAAGTTTCCTGAAATCTCAGCAAACATTTTTTCAACCAATATTGATGATACTTGCAGGTAGTGATCAGTACACGAATCCCACTTGGCTCACCAAATTTCGTTCTTCTAGGTTAAACCGTTCCTTTGCAGTAACCATTTTCATGTTTAGGTTTCACTCTGTTTTCTCCTATATGGATACATGTAGTTGGAACTCTAACTCAAGCACGGTTTGTGCTAGCTCTTTGAAACTTGGCACAATAATGTAGTTCCGAGTTCTATCGCTATGGTTTGTGTGCTATTGAAGTAGCCCCAAGCAGAGACTGACGAGAATCCCTTTCATTGAAAGGGTTGCCAAGCTTCCAAAAACCTGCGAGTTTCCTGAAATCGCAGCAAATATTTTTTCACCCAATCTTGATGATACTTCCATTTAATGATCAGTACACCAATCCCACTTGGCTGACCAAATTTCGTTGTTCTAGGTTAAAACGTTCCTTTGCAGTAACCGTTTTCATGATTAGGTTTCACTCTGTTTTCTCCTATATGGATACATGTAGTTGGAACTCTAAATCAAACACGGTTTGTGCTAGCTCTTTGAAACTTGGCACAATAATGTAGTTCCAAAGTTCTATCGCTATGGTTTGTGTGCTATTGAAGTAGCCCCAAGCAGAGACTGACGAGAATCCCTTTCATTGAAAGGCGTTGCCAGGCTTCCAAAAAACTGCGAGTTTCCTGAAATCTCAGCAAATATTTTTTCACCCAGTCTTGATGATACTTCCACTTTATGATCAGTACACCAATCCCACTTGGCTCACCAAATTTCGTTATTCTAGGTTAAACCGTTCCTTTGCAGTAATCGTTTTCATATTTAGGTTTCACTCTGTTTTCTCCTATATAGATACATGTAGTTGGAACTCTAAATCAAACACGGTTTGTGCTAGCTCTTTGAAACTTGGCACAATAATGTAGTTCCAAGTTCTATCGCTATGGTTTGTGTGCTATTGAAGTAGCCCCAAGCAGAGACTGACGAGAATCCCTTTCATTGAAAGGGGTTGCCAAGCTTCCAAAAAACTACGAGTTTCCTGAAATCTCAGCAAACATTTTTTCACCCAATCATGATGATACTTCTATTTAATGATCAGTACACCAATCCCACTTGGCTCACCAAATTTAGTTCTTCTAGGTTAAACCGTTCCTTTGCAGTAACCGTTTTCATGTTTAGGTTTCACTCTGTTTTCTTCTATATGGATACATGTAGTTGGAACTCTAAATCAAACACGGTTTGTGCTAGCACTTTGAAACTTGGCACAATAATGTAGTTCCAAGTTCTATCGCTATGGTTTGTGTGCTATTGACGTAGCCCCAAGCAGAGACTGACGAGAATCCCTTTTATAGAAAGGGGTTTCCAGGCTTCCAAAAAACTGCGAGTATCCTGAAATCTCAGCAAACATTTTTTCACCCAGTCTTGATGATATTTCCATTTAATGATCAGTACATCAATCCCACTTGCTCACCAAATTTCGTTCTTCTAGGTTAAACCGTTCCTTTGCAGTAATCGTTTTCATATTTAGGTTTCACTCTGTTTTCTCCTATATGGATACATGTAGTTGGAACCCTAAATCAAGCACGGTTTGTGCTAGCTCTTTGAAACTTGGCACAATAATGTAGTTCCAAGTTCTATCGCTAAGGTTTGTGTGCTATTGAAGTAGCCCCAAGCAGAGACTGACGAGAATCCCTTTCATTGAAAGGGGTTGCCAAGCTTCCAAAAAACTACAAGTTTCCTGAAATCTCAGCAAACATTTTTCACCCAATCTTGATGATACTTGCAGGTAGTGATCAGTACACGAATCCCACTTGGCTCACCAAATTTCGTTCTTCTAGGTTAAACCGTTCCTTTGCAGTAACCGTTTTCATGTTTAGGTTTCACTCTGTTTTCTCCTATATGGATACATGTAGTTGGAACTCTAAATCAAACACGGTTTGTGCTAGCTCTTTGAAACTTGGCACAAATAATGTAGTTCCAAGTTATATCGCTATGGTTTGTGTGCTATTGAAGTAGCCCCAAGCAGAGACTGACGAGAATCCCTTTCATTGAAAGGGGTTATCAAGCTTCAAAAAACTACGAGTTTCCTGAAATCTCAGTAACATTTTTTCACCCAATCTTGATGATACTTCCATTTAATGATCAGTACACCAATCCCACTTGGCTCACCAAATTTCGTTCTTCTAGGTTAAACCGTACCTTTGCAGTAACTGTTTTCATGTTTAGGTTTCACTCTGTTTTCTCCTATATGGATACATGTAGTTGGAACTCTAAATGAACACGGTTTGTGCTAGCTCTTTGAAACTTGGCACAATAATGTAGTTCCAAGTTCTATCGCTATGGTTTGTGTGCTATTGAAGTAGCACCAAGCAGAGACTGATGAGAATCCCTTTCATTGAAAGGGGTTGCCAAGCTTCCAAAAAACTACGAGTTTCCTGAAATCTCAGCAAACATTTTTTCACCCAATCTTGATGATACTTGCAGGTAGTGATCAGTACACGAATCTCACTTGGCTCACTAAATTTCGTTCATCTAGGTTAAAACCGTTCCTTTGCAGTAACCGTTTTCATGTTTAGGTTTCACTCTGTTTTCTCCTATATGGATACATGTAGTTGGAACTCTAAATCAAACACGGTTTGTGCTAGCTCTTTGAAACTTGGCACAATAATGTAGTTCCAAGTTCTATCGCTATGGTTTGTGTGCTATTGAAGTAGCCCCAAGCAGAGACTGACGAGAATCCCTTTCATAGAAAGGCGTTGCCAGGCTTCCAAAAAACTTGCGAGTTTCCTGAAATCTCAGCAAACATTTTTTCACCCAGTCTTGATGATACTTCCACTTAATGATCAGTACACCAATCCTACTTGGCTCACCAAATTTCGTTCTTCTAGATTAAACCGTTCCTTTGCAGTAATCGTTTTTCACGTTTAGGTTTCACTCTGTTTTCTCCTATATGGATACATGTAGTTGGAAACTCTAAATCAAACACGGTTTGTGCTAGCTCTTTGAAACTTGGCACAATAATGTAGTTCCAAGTTCTATCGCTATGGTTTGTGTGCTATTGAAGTACCCCAAGCAGAGACTGACGAGAATCCATTTCATTGAAAGGGGTTGCCAAGCTTCCAAAAAACTGCGAGTTTCCTGAAATCTCAGCAAACATTTTTTCACCCAATCTTGATGATACTTCCATTTAATGATCAGAACACCAATCCCACTTGGCTCACCAAATTTCGTTCTTCTAGGTTAAACCGTTCCTTTGCAGTAAGCGTTTTCATGTTTAGGTTTCACTCTGTTTTCTCCTATATGGATACATGTAGTTGGAACTCTAAATCAAACACGGTTTGTTCTAGCTCTTTGAAACATAGCACAATAATGTAGTTCCAAGTTCTATCGCTATGGTTTGTGTGCTATTGAAGTAGCCCCAAACAGAGACTGACGAGAATCCCTTTCATTGAAAGGGGTTGCCAAGCTTCCAAAAAACTGCGAGTTTCCTGAAATCGCAGCAAACATTTTTTCACCCAGTCTTGATGATACTTCCATTTAATGATCAGTACACCAATCCCACTTGGCTCACCAAATTTCGTTCTTCTAGGTTAAATCGTTCCTTTGCAGTAACCGTTTTCATGTTTAGGTTTCACTTGTTTTCTCCTATATAGATACGTGTAGTTGGAACTCTAAATCAAACACGGTTTGTGCTAGCTCTTTGAAACTTGGCACAATAATGTAGTTCCAAGTTCTATCGCTATGGTTTGTGTGCTATTGAAGTAGCCCCAAGCAGAGACTGACGAGAATCCCTTTCATTGAAAGGGGTTGCCAAGCTTCCAAAAAACTGCGAGTTTCCTGAAATCTCAGCAAACATTTTTTCACCCAATCATGATGATACTTCTGTTTAATGATCAGTACACCAATCCCACTTGGCTCACCAAATTTCGTTCTTCTAGGTTAAACCGTTCCTTTGCAGTAACCGTTTTCATGTTTAGGTTTCACTCTGTTTCTCCTATATGGATACATGAAGTTGGAACTCTAAATCAAACACGGTTTGAGCTAGCACTTTGAAACTTGGCACAATAATGTAGTTCCAAGTTCTATCGCTATGGTTTGTGTGCTATTGAAGTAGCCCCAAGCAGAGACTGACGAGAATCCCTTTCATAGAAAGGGGTTGCCAGGCTTCCAAAAAAACTGCGAGTTTCCTGAAATCTCAGCAAATATTTTTTCACCCAGTCTTGATGATACTTCCATTTAATGATCAGTACACCAATCCCACTTGGCTCACCAAATTTCGTTCTTCTAGGTTAAACCGATCCTTTGCAGTAATCGTTTTCATATTTAGGTTTCACTCTGTTTTCTCCTATATGGATACATGTAGTTGGAACTCTAAATCAAGCACGGTTTGTGCTAGCTCTTTGAAACTTGGCACAATAATGTAGTTCCAAGTTCTATCGCTATGGTTTGTGTGCTATTGAAGTAGTCCCAAGCAGAGACTGACGAGAATCCCTTTCATTGAAAGGGGTTGCCAGGCTTCCAAAAAACTACGAGTTTCCTGAAATCTCAGCAAACATTTTTTCACCCAATCTTGATGATACTTCCATTTAATGATCAGTACACCAATCCCACTTGGCTCACCAAATTTCGTTCTTATAGGTTAAACTGTTCCTTTGCAGTAACCGTTTTCATGTTTAGGTTTCACTCTGTTTTCTCCTATATGGATACATGTAGTTGGAACTCTAAATCAAACACGGTTTGTGCTAGCTCTTTGAAACTTGGCACAATAATGTAGTTCCAAGTTCTGTCACTATGATTTGTGTGCTTTTGAAGTAGCCCCAAGCAGAGACTGACGAGAATCCCTTTCATTGAAAGGGGTTATCAAGCTTCCAAAAAACTACGAGTTTCCTGAAATCTCAGCAAACATTTTTTCACCCAATCTTGATGATACTTGCAGGTAGTGATCAGTACACGAATCCCACTTGGCTCACCAAATTTCGTTCTTCTAGGTTAAACCGTTCCTTTGCAGTAACCGTTTTCATGTTTAGGTTTCACTCTGTTTTCTCCTATATGGATACATGTAGTTGGAACTCTAAAACAAACACGGTTTGTGCTAGCTCTTAAAAACTTGGCACAATAATGTAGTTCCAAGTTCTATCGCTATGGTTTGTGTGCTATTGAAGTACCCCAAGCAGAGACTGACGAGAATCCCTTTCATTGAAAGGGGTTGCCAAGCTTCCAAAAAACTGCTGAGTTTCCTGAAATCTCAGCAAACATTTTTTCACCCAATCTTGATGATACTTCCATTTAATGATCAGAACACCAATCCCACTTGGCTCACCAAATTTCGTTCTTCTAGGTTAAACCGTTCCTTTGCAGTAACCGTTTTCATGTTTAGGTTTCACTCTGTTTTCTCCTATATGGATACATGTAGTTGGAACTCTAAATCAAACACGGTTTGTTCTAGCTCTTTGAAACTTAGCACAATAATGTAGTTCCAAGTTCTATCGCTATGGTTTGTGTGCTATTGAAGTAGCCCCAAGCAGAGACTGACGAGAATCCCTTTCATTGAAAGTGGTTGCCAAGCTTCCAAAAAACTACGAGTTTCCTGAAATCGCAGCAAACATTTTTTCACCCAGTCTTGATGATACTTCCATTTAATGATCAGTACACCAATCCCACTTGGCTCACCAAATTTCGTTCTTCTAGGTTAAATCGTTCCTTTGCAGTAACCGTTTTCATGTTTAGGTTTCACTCTGTTTTCTCCTATATAGATACGTGTAGTTGGAACTCTAAATCAAACACGGTTTGTGCTAGCTCTTTGAAACTTGGCACAATAATGTAGTTCAAAGTTCTATCGCTATGGTTTGTGTGCTATTGAAGTAGCCCCAAGCAGAGACTGACGAGAATCCCTTTCATTGAAAGGGGTTGCCAAGCTTCCAAAAAACTGCGAGTTTCCTGAAATCTCAGCAAACATTTTTTCACCCAATCATGATGATACTTCTATTTAATGATCAGTACACCAATCCCACTTGGCTCACCAAATTTCGTTCTTCTAGGTTAAACCGTTCCTTTGCAGTAACCGTTTTCATGTTTAGGTTTCACTCTGTTTTCTCCTATATGGATACATGAAGTTGGAACTCTAAATCAAACACGGTTTGAGCTAGCACTTTGAAACTTGGCACAATAATGTAGTTCCAAGTTCTATCGCTATGGTTTGTGTCCTATTGAAGTAGCCCCAAGCAGAGACTGACGAGAATCCCTTTCATAGAAAGGGGTTGCCAGGCTTCCAAAAAACTGAGAGTTTCCTGAAATCTCAGCAAATATTTTTTCACCCAGTCTTGATGATACTTCCATTTAATGATCAGTACACCAATCCCACTTGGCTCAACAAATTTCGTTCTTCTAGGTTAAACCGATCCTTTGCAGTAATCGTTTTCATATTTAGGTTTCACTCTGTTTTCTCCTATATGGATACATGTAGTTGGAACTCTAAATCAAGCACGGTTTGTGCTAGCTCTTTGAAACTTGGCACAATAATGTAGTTCCAAGTTCTATCGCTATGGTTTGTGTGCTATTGAAGTAGTCCCAAGCAGAGACTGACGAGAATCCCCTTTCATTGAAAGGGGTTGCCAAGCTTCCAAAAAACTACAAGTTTCCTGAAATCTCAGCAAACATTTTTTCACCCAATCTTGATGATACTTCCATTTTATGATCAGTACACCAATCCACTTGGCTCACCAAATTTCGTTCTTCTAGGTTAAACCGTTCCTTTGCAGTAACTGTTTTCATGTTTAGGTTTCACTCTGTTTTCTCCTATATGGATACATGTAGTTGGAACTCTAAATCAAACACGGTTTGTGCTAGCTCTTTGAAACTTGGCACAATAATGTAGTTCCAAGTTCTATCGCTATGGTTTGTGTGCTATTGAAGTAGTCCCAAGCAGAGACTGACGAGAATCCCTTTCATTGAAAGGGGTTGCCAGGCTTCCAAAAAACTACGAGTTTCCTGAAATCTCAGCAAACATTTTTTCACCCAATCTTGATGATACTTCCATTTAATGATCAGTACACCAATCCCACTTGGCTCAACAAATTTCGTTCTTATAGGTTAAACTGTTCCTTTGCAGTAACCGTTTTCATGTTTAGGTTTCACTCTGTTTTCTCCTATATGGATACATGTAGTTGGAACTCTAAATCAAACACGGTTTGTGCTAGCTCTTTGAAACTTGGCACAATAATGTAGTTCCAAGTTCTGTCACTATGATTTCTGTGCTTTTGAAGTAGCCCCAAGCAGAGACTGACGAGAATCCCTTTCATTGAAAGGGGTTATCAAGCTTCCAAAAAACTACGAGTTTCCTGATATCTCAGCAAACATTTTTTCACCCAATCTTGATGATACTTGCAGGTAGTGATCAGTACACGAATCCCACTTGCCTCACCAAATTTCGTTCTTCTAGGTTAAACCGTTCCTTTGAGTAAACCGTTTTTCATGTTTAGGTTTCACTCTGTTTTCTCCTATATGGATACATGTAGTTGGAACTCTAAAACAAACACGGTTTGTGCTAGCTCTTAAAACTTGGCACAATAATGTAGTTCCAAGTTCTATCGCTATGGTTTGTGTGCTATTGAAGTACCCCAAGCAGAGACTGACGAGAATCCCTTTCATTGAAAGGGGTTGCCAAGCTTCCAAAAAACCTGCGAGTTTCCTGAAATCTCAGCAAACATTTTTTCACCCAATCTTGATGATACTTCCATTTAATGATCAGAACACCAATCCCACTTGGCTCACCAAATTTCGTTCTTCTAGGTTAAACCGTTCCTTTGCAGTAACCGTTTTCATGTTTAGGTTTCACTCTGTTTTCTCCTATATGGATACATGTAGTTGGAACTCTAAATCAAACACGGTTTGTTCTAGCTCTTTGAAACTTAGCACAATAATGTAGTTCCAAGTTCTATCGCTATGGTTTGTGTGCTATTGAAGTAGCCCCAAGCAGAGACTGACGAGAATCCCTTTCATTGAAAGTGGTTGCCAAGCTTCCAAAAAACTACGAGTTTCCTGAAATCGCAGCAAACATTTTTTCACCCAGTCTTGATGATACTTCCATTTAATGATCAGTACACCAATCCCACTTGGCTCACCAAATTTCGTTCTTCTAGGTTAAATCGTTCCTTTGCAGTAACCGTTTTCATGTTTAGGTTTCACTCTGTTTTCTCCTATATAGATACGTGTAGTTGGAACTCTAAATCAAACACGGTTTGTGCTAGCTCTTTGAAACTTGGCACAATAATGTAGTTCCAAGTTCTATCGCTATGGTTTGTGTGCTATTGAAGTAGCCCCAAGCAGAGACTGACGAGAATCCCTTTCATTGAAAGGGGTTGCCAAGCTTCCAAAAAACTGCGAGTTTCCTGAAATCTCAGCAAACATTTTTTCACCCAATCATGATGATACTTCTATTTAATGATCAGTACACCAATCCCACTTGGCTCACCAAATTTCGTTCTTCTAGGTTAAACCGTTCCTTTGCAGTAACCGTTTTCATGTTTAGGTTTCACTCTGTTTTCTCCTATATGGATACATGAAGTTGGAACTCTAAATCAAACACGGTTTGAGCTAGCACTTTGAAACTTGGCACAATAATGTAGTTCCAAGTTCTATCGCTATGGTTTGTGTCCTATTGAAGTAGCCCCAAGCAGAGACTGACGAGAATCCCTTTCATAGAAAGGGGTTGCCAGGCTTCCAAAAAACTGAGAGTTTCCTGAAATCTCAGCAAATATTTTTTCACCCAGTCTTGATGATACTTCCATTTAATGATCAGTACACCAATCCCACTTGGCTCAACAAATTTCGTTCTTCTAGGTTAAACCGATCCTTTGCAGTAATCGTTTTCATATTTAGGTTTCACTCTGTTTTCTCCTATATGGATACATGTAGTTGGAACTCTAAATCAAGCACGGTTTGTGCTAGCTCTTTGAAACTTGGCACAATAATGTAGTTCCAAGTTCTATCGCTATGGTTTGTGTGCTATTGAAGTAGTCCCAAGCAGAGACTGACGAGAATCCCTTTCATTGAAAGGGGTTGCCAAGCTTCCAAAAAACTACAAGTTTCCTGAAATCTCAGCAAACATTTTTTCACCCAATCTTGATGATACTTCCATTTTATGATCAGTACACCAATCCCACTTGGCTCACCAAATTTCGTTCTTCTAGGTTAAACCGTTCCTTTGCAGTAACTGTTTTCATGTTTAGGTTTCACTCTGTTTTCTCCTATATGGATACATGTAGTTGGAACTCTAAATCAAACACGGTTTGTGCTAGCTCTTTGAAACTTGGCACAATAATGTAGTTCCAAGTTCTATCGCTATGGTTTGTGTGCTATTGAAGTAGTCCCAAGCAGAGACTGACGAGAATCCCTTTCATTGAAAGGGGTTGCCAGGCTTCCAAAAAACTACGAGTTTCCTGAAATCTCAGCAAACATTTTTTCACCCAATCTTGATGATACTTCCATTTAATGATCAGTACACCAATCCCACTTGGCTCAACAAATTTCGTTCTTATAGGTTAAACTGTTCCTTTGCAGTAACCGTTTTCATGTTTAGGTTTCACTCTGTTTTCTCCTATATGGATACATGTAGTTGGAACTCTAAATCAAACACGGTTTGTGCTAGCTCTTTGAAACTTGGCACAATAATGTAGTTCCAAGTTCTGTCACTATGATTTGTGTGCTTTTGAAGTACCCCAAGCAGAGACTGACGAGAATCCCTTTCATTGAAAGGGGTTATCAAGCTTCCAAAAAACTACGAGTTTCCTGATATCTCAGCAAACATTTTTTCACCCAATCTTGATGATACTTGCAGGTAGTGATCAGTACACGAATCCCACTTGCCTCACCAAATTTCGTTCTTCTAGGTTAAACCGTTCCTTTGCAGTAACCGTTTTCATGTTTAGGTTTCACTCTGTTTTCTCCTATATGGATACATGTAGTTGGAACTCTAAAACAAACACGGTTTGTGCTAGCTCTTAAAAACTTGGCACAATAATGTAGTTCCAAGTTCTATCGCTATGGTTTGTGTGCTATTGAAGTACCCCAAGCAGAGACTGACGAGAATCCCTTTCATTGAAAGGGGTTGCCAAGCTTCCAAAAAACTGCGAGTTTCCTGAAATCTCAGCAAACATTTTTTCACCCAATCTTGATGATACTTCCATTTAATGATCAGAACACCAATCCCACTTGGCTCACCAAATTTCGTTCTTCTAGGTTAAACCGTTCCTTTGCAGTAACCGTTTTCATGTTTAGGTTTCACTCTGTTTTCTCCTATATGGATACATGTAGTTGGAACTCTAAATCAAACACGGTTTGTTCTAGCTCTTTGAAACTTAGCACAATAATGTAGTTCCAAGTTCTATCGCTATGGTTTGTGTGCTATTGAAGTAGCCCCAAGCAGAGACTGACGAGAATCCCTTTCATTGAAAGTGGTTGCCAAGCTTCCAAAAAACTACGAGTTTCCTGAAATCGCAGCAAACATTTTTTCACCCAGTCTTGATGATACTTCCATTTAATGATCAGTACACCAATCCCACTTGGCTCACCAAATTTCGTTCTTCTAGGTTAAATCGTTCCTTTGCAGTAACCGTTTTCATGTTTAGGTTTCACTCTGTTTTCTCCTATATAGATACGTGTAGTTGGAACTCTAAATCAAACACGGTTTGTGCTAGCTCTTTGAAACTTGGCACAATAATGTAGTTCCAAGTTCTATCGCTATGGTTTGTGTGCTATTGAAGTAGCCCCAAGCAGAGACTGACGAGAATCCCTTTCATTGAAAGGGGTTGCCAAGCTTCCAAAAAACTGCGAGTTTCCTGAAATCTCAGCAAACATTTTTTCACCCAATCATGATGATAATTCTATTTAATGATCAGTACACCAATCCCACTTGGCTCACCAAATTTCGTTCTTCTAGGTTAAACCGTTCCTTTGCAGTAACCGTTTTCATGTTTAGGTTTCACTCTGTTTTCTCCTATATGGATACATGAAGTTGGAACTCTAAATCAAACACGGTTTGAGCTAGCACTTTGAAACTTGGCACAATAATGTAGTTCCAAGTTCTATCGCTATGGTTTGTGTCCTATTGAAGTAGCCCCAAGCAGAGACTGACGAGAATCCCTTTCATAGAAAGGGGTTGCCAGGCTTCCAAAAAACTGAGAGTTTCCTGAAATCTCAGCAAATATTTTTTCACCCAGTCTTGATGATACTTCCATTTAATGATCAGTACACCAATCCCACTTGGCTCAACAAATTTCGTTCTTCTAGGTTAAACCGATCCTTTGCAGTAATCGTTTTCATATTTAGGTTTCACTCTGTTTTCTCCTATATGGATACATGTAGTTGGAACTCTAAATCAAGCACGGTTTGTGCTAGCTCTTTGAAACTTGGCACAATAATGTAGTTCCAAGTTCTATCGCTATGGTTTGTGTGCTATTGAAGTAGTCCCAAGCAGAGACTGACGAGAATCCCTTTCATTGAAAGGGGTTGCCAAGCTTCCAAAAAACTACAAGTTTCCTGAAATCTCAGCAAACATTTTTTCACCCAATCTTGATGATACTTCCATTTTATGATCAGTACACCAATCCCACTTGGCTCACCAAATTTCGTTCTTCTAGGTTAAACCGTTCCTTTGCAGTAACTGTTTTCATGTTTAGGTTTCACTCTGTTTTCTCCTATATGGATACATGTAGTTGGAACTCTAAATCAAACACGGTTTGTGCTAGCTCTTTGAAACTTGGCACAATAATGTAGTTCCAAGTTCTATCGCTATGGTTTGTGTGCTATTGAAGTAGTCCCAAGCAGAGACTGACGAGAATCCCTTTCATTGAAAGGGTTGCCAGGCTTCCAAAAAACTACGAGTTTCCTGAAATCTCAGCAAACATTTTTTCACCCAATCTTGATGATACTTCCATTTAATGATCAGTACACCAATCCCACTTGGCTCAACAAATTTCGTTCTTATAGGTTAAACTGTTCCTTTGCAGTAACCGTTTTCATGTTTAGGTTTCACTCTGTTTTCTCCTATATGGATACATGTAGTTGGAACTCTAAATCAAACACGGTTTGTGCTAGCTCTTTGAAACTTGGCACAATAATGTAGTTCCAAGTTCTGTCACTATGATTTGTGTGCTTTTGAAGTAGCCCCAAGCAGAGACTGACGAGAATCCCTTTCATTGAAAGGGGTTATCAAGCTTCCAAAAAACTACGAGTTTCCTGGAAATCTCAGCAAACATTTTTTCACCCAATCTTGATGATACTTGCAGGTAGTGATCAGTACACGAATCCCACTTGCCTCACCAAATTTCGTTCTTCTAGGTTAAACCGTTCCTTTGCAGTAACCGTTTTCATGTTTAGGTTTCACTCTGTTTTCTCCTATATGGATACATGTAGTTGGAACTCTAAAACAAACACGGTTTGTGCTAGCTCTTAAAAACTTGGCACAATAATGTAGTTCCAAGTTCTATCGCTATGGTTTGTGTGCTATTGAAGTAGCCCCAAGCAGAGACTGACGAGAATCCCTTTCATTGAAAGGGGTTGCCAAGCTTCCAAAAAACTGCGAGTTTCCTGAAATCTCAGCAAACATTTTTTCACCCAATCTTGATGATACTTCCATTTAATGATCAGAACACCAATCCCACTTGGCTCACCAAATTTCGTTCTTCTAGGTTAAACCGTTCCTTTGCAGTAACCGTTTTCATGTTTAGGTTTCACTCTGTTTTCTCCTATATGGATACATGTAGTTGGAACTCTAAATCAAACACGGTTTGTTCTAGCTCTTTGAAACTTGGCACAATAATGTAGTTCCAAGTTCTATCGCTATGGTTTGTGTGCTATTGAAGTAGCCCCAAGCAGAGACTGACGAGAATATCTTTCATTGAAAGGGGTTGCCAAGCGTCCAAAACCTGCGAGTTTCCTGAAATCTCAGCAAACATTTTTTCACCCAATCTTGATGATACTTGCAGGTAGTGATCAGTACACGAATCCCACTTGGCTCACCAAATTTCGTTCTTCTAGGTTAAACTGTTCCTTTGCAGTAACCGTTTTCATGTTTAGGTTTCACTCTGTTTTCTCCTATATGGATACATGTAGTTGGAACTCTAAATCAAACACAGTTTGTGCTAGCTCTTTGAAAACTTGGCACAATAATGTAGTTCCAAGTTCTATCGCTATGGTTTGTGTGCTATTGAAGTAGCCCCAAGCAGAGACTGACGAGAATCCCTTTCATTGAAAGGGGTTGCCAAGCTTCCAAAAAACTACGAGTTTCCTGAAATCTCAGCAAACAATTTTTCACCCAATCTTGATTATACTTGCAGGTAGTGATCAGTACACGAATCCCACTTGGCTCACTAAATTTCGTTGTTCTAGGTTAAAACGTTCCTTTGCAGGAACCGTTTTCATGTTTAGGTTTCACTCTGTTTTCTCCTATATGGATACATGTAGTTGGAACTCTAAATCAAACACGGTTTGTGCTAGCTCTTTGAAACTTGGCACAATAATGTAGTTCCAAGTTCTATCGCTATGGTTTGTGTGCTATTGAAGGAGCCCCAAGCAGAGACTTACGAGAATCCCTTTCATTGAAAGGGGTTGCCAAGCTTCCAAAAAACTACGAGTTTCCTGAAATCTCAGCAAACATTTTTTCACCCAATCTTGATGATACTTCTATTTTATAATCAGTACACCAATCCCACTTGGCTCACCAAATTTCGTTCTTCTGGTTAAACCGTTCCTTTGCAGTAACCGTTTTCATGTTTAGGTTTCACTCTGTTTTCTCCTATATGGATACATGTAGTTGGAACTCTAAATCAAACACGGTTTGTGCTAGCTCTTTGAAACTTGGCACAATAATGTAGTTCCAAGTTCTATCGCTATGGTTTGTGTGCTATTGAAGTAGTCCCAAGCAGAGACTGACGAGAATCCCTTTCATTGAAAGGGGTTGCCAAGCTTCCAAAAAACTACAAGTTTCCTGAAATCTCAGCAAACATTTTTTCACCCAATCTTGATGATACTTCCATTTTATGATCAGTACACCAATCCCACTTGGCTCACCAAATTTCGTTCTTCTAGGTTAAACCGTTCCTTTGCAGAAACTGTTTTCATGTTTAGGTTTCACTCTGTTTTCTCCTATATGGATACATGTAGTTGGAACTCTAAATCAAACACGGTTTGTGCTAGCTCTTTGAAACTTGGCACAATAATGTAGTTCCAAGTTCTATCGCTATGGTTTGTGTGCTATTGAAGTAGTCCCAAGCAGAGACTGACGAGAATCCCTTTCATTGAAAGGGGTTGCCAGGCTTCCAAAAAACTACGAGTTTCCTGAAATCTCAGCAAACATTTTTTCACCCAATCTTGATGATACTTCCATTTAATGATCAGTACACCAATCCCACTTGGCTCAACAAATTTCGTTCTTATAGGTTAAACTGTTCCTTTGCAGTAACCGTTTTCATGTTTAGGTTTCACTCTGTTTTCTCCTATATGGATACATGTAGTTGGAACTCTAAATCAAACACGGTTTGTGCTAGCTCTTTGAAACTTGGCACAATAATGTAGTTCCAAGTTCTGTCACTATGATTTGTGTGCTTTTGAAGTAGCCCCAAGCAGAGACTGACGAGAATCCCTTTCATTGAAAGGGGTTATCAAGCTTCCAAAAAACTACGAGTTTCCTGATATCTCAGCAAACATTTTTTCACCCAATCTTGATGATACTTGCAGGTAGTGATCAGTACACGAATCCCACTTGCCTCACCAAATTTCATTCTTCTAGGTTAAACCGTTCCTTTGCAGTAACCGTTTTCATGTTTAGGTTTCACTCTGTTTTCTCCTATATGGATACATGTAGTTGGAACTCTAAAACAAACACGGTTTGTGCTAGCTCTTAAAAACTTGGCACAATAATGTAGTTCCAAGTTCTATCGCTATGGTTTGTGTGCTATTGAAGTACCCCAAGCAGAGACTGACGAGAATCCCTTTCATTGAAAGGGGTTGCCAAGCTTCCAAAAAACTGCGAGTTTCCTGAAATCTCAGCAAACATTTTTTCACCCAATCTTGATGATACTTCCATTTAATGATCAGAACACCAATCCCACTTGGCTCACCAAATTTCGTTCTTCTAGGTTAAACCGTTCCTTTGCAGTAACCGTTTTCATGTTTAGGTTTCACTCTGTTTTCTCCTATATGGATACATGTAGTTGGAACTCTAAATCAAACACGGTTTGTTCTAGCTCTTTGAAACTTAGCACAATAATGTAGTTCCAAGTTCTATCGCTATGGTTTGTGTGCTATTGAAGTAGCCCCAAGCAGAGACTGACGAGAATCCCTTTCATTGAAAGTGGTTGCCAAGCTTCCAAAAAACTACGAGTTTCCTGAAATCGCAGCAAACATTTTTTCACCCAGTCTTGATGATACTTCCATTTAATGATCAGTACACCAATCCCACTTGGCTCACCAAATTTCGTTCTTCTAGGTTAAATCGTTCCTTTGCAGTAACCGTTTTCATGTTTAGGTTTCACTCTGTTTTCTCCTATATAGATACGTGTAGTTGGAACTCTAAATCAAACACGGTTTGTGCTAGCTCTTTGAAACTTGGCACAATAATGTAGTTCCAAGTTCTATCGCTATGGTTTGTGTGCTATTGAAGTAGCCCCAAGCAGAGACTGACGAGAATCCCTTTCATTGAAAGGGGTTGCCAAGCTTCCAAAAAACTGCGAGTTTCCTGAAATCTCAGCAAACATTTTTTCACCCAATCATGATGATACTTCTATTTAATGATCAGTACACCAATCCCACTTGGCTCACCAAATTTCGTTCTTCTAGGTTAAACCGTTCCTTTGCAGTAACCGTTTTCATGTTTAGGTTTCACTCTGTTTTCTCCTATATGGATACATGAAGTTGGAACTCTAAATCAAACACGGTTTGAGCTAGCACTTTGAAACTTGGCACAATAATGTAGTTCCAAGTTCTATCGCTATGGTTTGTGTGCTATTGAAGTAGCCCCAAGCAGAGACTGACGAGAATCCCTTTCATAGAAAGGGGTTGCCAGGCTTCCAAAAAACTGAGAGTTTCCTGAAATCTCAGCAAATATTTTTTCACCCAGTCTTGATGATACTTCCATTTAATGATCAGTACACCAATCCCACTTGGCTCAACAAATTTCGTTCTTCTAGGTTAAACCGATCCTTTGCAGTAATCGTTTTCATATTTAGGTTTCACTCTGTTTTCTCCTATATGGATACATGTAGTTGGAACTCTAAATCAAGCACGGTTTGTGCTAGCTCTTTGAAACTTGGCACAATAATGTAGTTCCAAGTTCTATCGCTATGGTTTGTGTGCTATTGAAGTAGTCCCAAGCAGAGACTGACGAGAATCCCTTTCATTGAAAGGGGTTGCCAAGCTTCCAAAAAACTACAAGTTTCCTGAAATCTCAGCAAACATTTTTTCACCCAATCTTGATGATACTTCCATTTTATGATCAGTACACCAATCCCACTTGGCTCACCAAATTTCGTTCTTCTAGGTTAAACCGTTCCTTTGCAGTAACTGTTTTCATGTTTAGGTTTCACTCTGTTTTCTCCTATATGGATACATGTAGTTGGAACTCTAAATCAAACACGGTTTGTGCTAGCTCTTTGAAACTTGGCACAATAATGTAGTTCCAAGTTCTATCGCTATGGTTTGTGTGCTATTGAAGTAGTCCCAAGCAGAGACTGACGAGAATCCCTTTCATTGAAAGGGGTTGCCAGGCTTCCAAAAAACTACGAGTTTCCTGAAATCTCAGCAAACATTTTTTCACCCAATCTTGATGATACTTCCATTTAATGATCAGTACACCAATCCCACTTGGCTCAACAAATTTCGTTCTTATAGGTTAAACTGTTCCTTTGCAGTAACCGTTTTCATGTTTAGGTTTCACTCTGTTTTCTCCTATATGGATACATGTAGTTGGAACTCTAAATCAAACACGGTTTGTGCTAGCTCTTTGAAACTTGGCACAATAATGTAGTTCCAAGTTCTGTCACTATGATTTGTGTGCTTTTGAAGTAGCCCCAAGCAGAGACTGACGAGAATCCCTTTCATTGAAAGGGGTTATCAAGCTTCCAAAAAACTACGAGTTTCCTGAAATCTCAGCAAACATTTTTTCACCCAATCTTGATGATACTTGCAGGTAGTGATCAGTACACGAATCCCACTTGCCTCACCAAATTTCGTTCTTCTAGGTTAAACCGTTCCTTTGCAGTAACCGTTTTCATGTTTAGGTTTCACTCTGTTTTCTCCTATATGGATACATGTAGTTGGAACTCTAAAACAAACACGGTTTGTGCTAGCTCTTAAAAACTTGGCACAATAATGTAGTTCCAAGTTCTATCGCTATGGTTTGTGTGCTATTGAAGTAGCCCCAAGCAGAGACTGACGAGAATCCCTTTCATTGAAAGGGGTTGCCAAGCTTCCAAAAAACTGCGAGTTTCCTGAAATCTCAGCAAACATTTTTT
This sequence comes from Urocitellus parryii, assembly GCF_045843805.1. Lineage (NCBI taxonomy): Eukaryota > Metazoa > Chordata > Mammalia > Rodentia > Sciuridae > Urocitellus > Urocitellus parryii. The sequence goes on from NW_027553334.1 coordinate 20,616, forward strand.
CACCCAATCTTGATGATACTTCCATTTAATGATCAGAACACCAATCCCACTTGGCTCACCAAATTTCGTTCTTCTAGGTTAAACCGTTCCTTTGCAGTAACCGTTTTCATGTTTAGGTTTCACTCTGTTTTCTCCTATATGGATACATGTAGTTGGAACTCTAAATCAAACACGGTTTGTTCTAGCTCTTTGAAACTTGGCACAATAATGTAGTTCCAAGTTCTATCGCTATGGTTTGTGTGCTATTGAAGTAGCCCCAAGCAGAGACTGACGAGAATATCTTTCATTGAAAGGGGTTGCCAAGCGTCCAAAAACCTGCGAGTTTCCTGAAATCTCAGCAAACATTTTTTCACCCAATCTTGATGATACTTGCAGGTAGTGATCAGTACACGAATCCCACTTGGCTCACCAAATTTCGTTCTTCTAGGTTAAACCGTTCCTTTGCAGTAACCGTTTTCATGTTTAGGTTTCACTCTGTTTTCTCCTATATGGATACATGTAGTTGGAACTCTAAATCAAACACAGTTTGTGCTAGCTCTTTGAAACTTGGCACAATAATGTAGTTCCAAGTTCTATCGCTATGGTTTGTGTGCTATTGAAGTAGCCCCAAGCAGAGACTGACGAGAATCCCTTTCATTGAAAGGGGTTGCCAAGCTTCCAAAAAACTACGAGTTTCCTGAAATCTCAGCAAACAATTTTTCCCCCAATCTTGATTATACTTGCAGGTAGTGATCAGTACACGAATCCCACTTGGCTCACTAAATTTCGTTGTTCTAGGTTAAAACGTTCCTTTGCAGGAACCGTTTTCATTTTTAGGTTTCACTCTGTTTTCTCCTATATGGATACATGTAGTTGGAACTCTAAATCAAACACGGTTTGTGCTAGCTCTTTGAAACTTGGCACAATAATGTAGTTCCAAGTTCTATCGCTATGGTTTGTGTGCTATTGAAGGAGCCCCAAGCAGAGACTTACGAGAACCCCTTTCATTGAAAGGGGTTGCCAAGCTTCCAAAAAACTACGAGTTTCCTGAAATCTCAGCAAACATTTTTTCACCCAATCTTGATGATACTTCTATTTTATAATCAGTACACCAATCCCACTTGGCTCACCAAATTTCGTTCTTCTGGTTAAACCGTTCCTTTGCAGTAACCGTTTTCATGTTTAGGTTTCACTCTGTTTTCTCCTATATGGATACATGTAGTTGGAACTCTAAATCAAACACGGTTTGTGCTAGCTCTTTGAAACTTGGCACAATAATGTAGTTCCAAGTTCTATCGCTATGGTTTGTGTGCTATTGAAGTAGCCCCAAGCAGAGACTGACGAGAATCCCTTTCATAGAAAGGGGTTGCCAGGCTTCCAAAAAACTGCGAGTTTCCTGAAATCTCAACAAACATTTTTTCACCCCGTCTTGATGATACTTCCATTTAATGATCAGTACACCAATCCCAGTTGGCTCACCAAATTTCGTTCTTCTAGGTTAAAACGTTCCTTTGCAGTAACCGTTTTCCTGTTTAGGTTTCACTCTGTTTTCTCCTATATAGATACATGTAGTTGGAACTCTAAATCAAACACGGTTTGTGCTAGCTCTTTGAAACTTGGCACAATAATGTAGTTCCTAGTTCTATCGCTATGGTTTGTGTGCTATTGAAGTAGCCCCAAAGAGAGACTGACGAGAATCCCTTTCATTGAAAGGGGTTGGAGGCTTCCAAAAAACTACGAGTATCCAGAAATCTCAGCAAACATTTTTTCACCCAGTCTTGATGATACTTCCATTTAATGATCAGTACACCAATCCCACTTGGCTCACCAAATTTCGTTTCTTCTAGGTTAAACCGTTCCTTTGCAGTAATCGTTTTCATATTTAGGTTTCACTCTGTTTTCTCCTACATGGATACATGTAGTTGGAACTCTAAATCAAACACGGTTTGTGCTAGCTCTTTGAAACTTGGCACAATAATGTAGTTCCAAGTTCTATCGCTATGATTTGTGTGCTTTTGAAGTAGCCCCAAGCAGAGACTGACGAGAATCCCTTTCATTGAAAGGGGTTATCAAGCTTAAAAAAAACTACGAGTTTCCTGAAATCTCAGCAAACATTTTTTCACCCAAACTTGATGATACTTGCAGGTAGTGATCAGTACACGATTCCCACTTGGCTCACCAAATTTCGTTCTTCTAGGTTAAACCGTTCCTTTGCAGTAACCGTTTTCATGTTTACGTTTCACTGTGTTTTCTCCTATATGGATACATGTAGTTGGAACTCTAAATCAAACACGATTTGTGCTAGCTCTTTGAAACTTGGCACAATAATGTAGTTCCAAGTTCTATCGCTATGGTTTGTGTGCTATTGAAGTAGCCCCAAGCAGAGACTGACGAGAATCCCTTTCATAGAAAGGGGTTGCCAGGCTTCCAAAAAACTGCGAGTTTCCTGAAATCTCAACAAACATTTTTTCACCCCGTCTTGATGATACTTCCATTTAATGATCAGTACACCAATCCCAGTTGGCTCACCAAATTTCGTTCTTCTAGGTTAAAACGTTCCTTTGCAGTAACCGTTTTCCTGTTTAGGTTTCACTCTGTTTTCTCCTATATAGATACATGTAGTTGGAACTCTAAATCAAACACGGTTTGTGCTAGCTCTTTGAAACTTGGCACAATAATGTAGTTCCTAGTTCTGTCGCTATGATTTGTGTGCTTTTGAGTAGCCCCAAGCAGAGACTGACGAGAATCCCTTTCATTGAAAGGGGTTATCAAGCTTAAAAAAAACTACGAGTTTCCTGAAATCTCAGCAAACATTTTTTCACCCAATCTTGATGATACTTGCAGGTAGTGATCAGTACACGATTCCCACTTGGCTCACCAAATTTCGTTCTTCTAGGTTAAACCGTTCCTTTGCAGTAACCGTTTTCATGTTTAGGTTTCACTCTGTTTTCTCCTATATGGATACATGTAGTTGGAACTCTAAATCAAACACGATTTGTGCTAGCTCTTTGAAACTTGGCACAATAATGTAGTTCCAAGTTCTATCGCTATGGTTAGTGTGCTATTGAAGTAGCCCCAAGCAGAGACTGAATAGAATCCCTTTCATTGAAAGGGGTTGCCAAGCTTCCAAAAAACTACGAGTTTCCTGAAATCTCAGCAAACATTTTTTCACCCAATCTTGATGATACTTCCATTTAATGATCAGTACACCAATCCCACTTGGCTCACCAAATTTCGTTCTTCTAGGTTAAAGCGTTCCTTTGCAGTAACCGTTTTCATGTTTAGGTTTCACTCTGTTTTCTCCTATATGGATACATGTAGTTGGAACTCTAAATCAAACACGGTTTGTGCTAGCTCTTTGAAACTTGGCACAATAATGTAGTTCCAAGTCCTGTCGCTATGATTTGTGTTCTTTTGAAGTAGCCACAAGCAGAGACTGACGAGAATCCCTTTCATTGAAAGGGGTTATCAAGCTTCCAAAAAACTACGAGTTTCCTGAAATCTCAGCAGACATTTTTTCACCCAATCTTGATGATACTTGCAGGTAGTGATCAGTACACGAATCCCACTTGGCTCACCAAATTTCGTTCTTCTAGGTTAAACTGTTCCTTTGCAGTAACCGTTTTCATGTTTAGGTTTCACTCTGTTTTCTCCTATATGGATACATGTAGTTGGAACTCTAAATCAAACACGGTTTGTGCTAACTCTTTGAAACTTGGCACAATAATGTAGTTCCAAGTTCTATCGCTATGGTTTGTGTGCTATTGAAGTAGCCCCAAGCAGAGACTGACGAGAATCCCTTTCATTGAAAGGGGTTGCCAAGCATCCAAAAAACTACAAGTTTCCTGAAATCTCAGCAAACATTTTTTCACCCAATCTTGATGATACTTCCATTTAATGATCAGTACACCAATCCCACTTGGCTCACCAAATTTCGTTCTTCTAGGTTAAACCGTTCCTTTGCAGTAACCGTTTTCATGTTTAGGTTTCACTCTGTTTTCTCCTATATGGATACATGTAGTTGGAACTCTAAATCAAGCACGGTTTGTGCTAGCTCTTTGAAACTTGGCACAATAATGCAGTTCCAAGTTCTATCGCTAAGGTTTGTGTGCTATTGAAGTAGCCCCAAGCAGAGACTGACGAGAATCCCTTTCATTGAAAGGGGTTGCCAAGCTTCCAAAAAACTACAAGTTTCCTGAAATCTCAGCAAACATTTTTTCACCCAATCTTGATGATACTTGCAGGTAGTGATCAGTACACGAATCCCACTTGGCTCACCAAATTTCGTTCTTCTAGGTTAAACCGTTCCTTTGCAGTAACCGTTTTCATGTTTAGGTTTCACTCTGTTTTCTCCTATATGGATACATGTAGTTGGAACTCTAAATCAAACACGGTTTGTGCTAGCTCTTTGAAACTTTCCACAATAATGTAGTTCCAAGTTCTATCGCTATGGTTTGTGTGCTATTGATGTAGCCCCAAGCAGAGACTGACGAGAATCCCTTTCATTGAAAGGGGTTGCCAAGCTTCCAAAAAACTGCGAGTTTCCTGTAATCTCAGCAAACATTTTTTCACCCAATTTTGATGATACTTCCATTTAATGATCAGTACACCAATCCCACTTCGCTCACCAAATTTCGTTCTTCTAGGTTAAATCGTTCCTTTGCAGTAACCGTTTTCATGTTTAGGTTTCACTCTGTTTTCTCCTATATAGATACGTGTAGTTGGAACTCTAAATCAAACACGGTTTGTGCTAGCTCTTTGAAACTTGGCACAATAATGTAGTTCCAAGTTCTATCGCTATGGTTTGTGTGCTATTGAAGTAGCCCCAAGCAGAGACTGACGAGAATCCCTTTCATTGAAAGGGGTTGCCAAGCTTCCAAAAAACTGCGAGTTTCCTGACATCTCAGCAAACATTTTTTCACCCAATCTTGATGATACTTGCAGGTAGTGATCAGGACATGAATTCCACTTGGCTCACTAAATTTCGTTCTTCTAGGTTAAACCGTTCCTTTGCAGTAACCCTTTTCATGTTTAGGTTTTACTCTGTTTTCTCCAATATGGATACATGTAGTTGGAACTCTAAATCAAACACGGTTTGTGCTAGCTCTTTGAAACTTGGCACAATAATGTAGTTCCAAGTACTGTCGCTATGATTTGTGTGCTTTTGAAGTAGCCCCAAGCAGAGACTGACGAGAATCCCTTTCATTGAAAGGGGTTATCAAGCTTCCAAGAAACTGCGAGGTTCCTGAAATCTCAGCAAACATTTTTTCACCCTATCTTGATGATACTTGCAGGTGGTGATCAGTACACGAATCCCACTTGGCTCACCAAATTTCGTTGTTCTAGGTTAAAACGTTCCTTTGCAGTAACCGTTTTCATGATTAGGTTTCACTCTGTTTTCTCCTATATGGATACATGTAGTTGGAACTCTAAATCAAACACGGTTTGTGCTAGCTCTTTGAAACTTGGCACAATAATGTAGTTCCAAGTTCTATCGCTATGGTTTGTGTGCTATTGAAGTAGCCCCAAGCAGAGACTGACGAGAATCCCTTTCATAGAAAGGTGTTGCCAGGCTTCCAAAAAACTGCGAGTTTCCTGAAATCTCAGCAAACATTTTTTCACCCAGTCTTGATGATACTTCCACTTAATGATCAGTACACCAATCCCACTTGGCTCACCAAATTTCGTTCTTCTAGGTTAAACCGTTCCTTTGCAGTAATCGTTTTCATATTTAGGTTTCACTCTGTTTTCTCCTATATAGATACATGTAGTTGGAACTCTAAATCAAACACGGTTTGTGCTAGCTCTTTGAAACTTGGCACAATAATGTAGTTCCAAGTTCTATCGCTATGGTTTGTGTGCTATTGAAGTAGCCCCAAGCAGAGACTGACGAGAATCCCTTTCATTGAAAGGGGTTGCCAAGCTTCCAAAAAACTGCGAGTTTCCTGAAATCTCAGCAAACATTTTTTCACCCAATCATGATGATACTTCTATTTAATGATCAGTACACCAATCCCACTTGGCTCACCAAATTTCGTTCTTCTAGGTTAAACCGTTCCTTTGCAGTAACCGTTTTCATGTTTAGGTTTCACTCTGTTTTCTCCTATATGGATACATGTAGTTGGAACTCTAAATCAAACACGGTTTGTGCTAGCACTTTGAAACTTGGCACAATAATGTAGTTCCAAGTTCTATCGCTATGGTTTGTGTGCTATTGAAGTAGCCCCAAGCAGAGACTGACGAGAATCCCTTTCATAGAAAGGGGTTGCCAGGCTTCCAAAAAACTGCGAGTATCCTGAAATCTCAGCAAACATTTTTTCACCCAGTCTTGATGATACTTCCATTTAATGATCAGTACACCAATCCCACTTGGCTCACCAAATTTCGTTCTTCTAGGTTAAACCGTTCCTTTGCAATAATCGTTTTCATATTTAGGTTTCACTCTGTTTTCTCCTATATGGATACATGTAGTTGGAACTCTAAATCAAGCAAGGTTTGTGCTAGCTCTTTGAAACTTGGCACAATAATGTAGTTCCAAGTTATATCGCTATGGTTTGTGTGCTATTGAAGTAGCCCCAAGCAGAGACTGACGAGAATCCCTTTCATTGAAAGGGGTTGCCAAGCTTCCAAAAAACTACAAGTTTCCTGAAATCTCAGCAAACATTTTTTCACCCAATCTTGATGATACTTCCATTTAATGATCAGTACACCAATCCCACTTGGCTCACCAAATTTCGTTCTTCTAGGTTAAACCATTCCTTTGCAGTAACTGTTTTCATGTTTAGGTTTCACTCTGTTTTCTCCTATATGGATACATGTAGTTGGAACTCTAAATCAAACACGGTTTATGCTAGCTCTTTGAAACTTGGCACAATAATGTAGTTCCAAGTTCTATCGCTATGGTTTGTGTGCTATTGAAGTAGTCCCAAGCAGAGACTGACGAGAATCCCTTTCATTGAAAGGGGTTGCCAGGCTTCCAAAAAACTACGAGTTTCCTGAAATCTCAGCAAACATTTTTTCACCCAATCTTGATGATACTTCCATTTAATGATCAGTACACCAATCCCACTTGGCTCAACAAATTTCGTTCTTATAGGTTAAACTGTTCCTTTGCAGTAATCGTTTTCATATTTAGGTTTCACTCTGTTTTCTCCTATATGGATATATGTAGTTGGAACTCTAAATCAAGCACGGTTTGTGCTAGCTTTTTGAAACTTGGCACAATAATGTAGTTCCAAGTTCTATCGCTATGGTTTGTGTGCTATTGAAGTAGCCCCAAGCAGAGACTGACGAGAATCCCTTTCATTGAAAGGGGTTGCCAGGCTTCCAAAATACTACGAGTTTCCTGAAATCTCAGCAAACATTTTTTTCACCCAATCTTGATGATACTTCCATTTAATGATCAGTACACCAATCCCACTTGGCTCAACAAATTTCGTTCTTATAGGTTAAACCGTTCCTTTGCAGTAACCGTTTTCATGTTTAGGTTTCACTCTGTTTTCTCCTATATAGATACATGTAGTTGGAACTCTAAATCAAACACGGTTTGTGCTAGCTCTTTGAAACTTGGCACAATAATGTAGTTCCAAGTTCTATCGCTATGGTTTGTGTGCTATTGAAGTAGCCCCAAGCAGAGACTGACGAGAATCCCTTTCATAGAAAGGGGTTGCCAGGCTTCCAAAAAACTGCGAGTATCCTGAAATCTCAGCAAACATTTTTTCACCCAGTCTTGATGATACTTCCATTTAATGATCAGTACACCAATCCCACTTGGCTCACCAAATTTCGTTCTTCTAGGTTAAACCGTTCCTTTGCAGTAATCGTTTTCATATTTAGGTTTCACTCTGTTTTCTCCTATATGGATACATGTAGTTGGAACTCTAAATCAAGCACGGTTTGTGCTAGCTCTTTGAAACTTGGCACAATAATGTAGTTCCAAGTTCTATCGCTATGGTTTGTGTGCTATTGAAGTAGTCCCAAGCAGAGACTGACGGGAATCCCTTTCATTGAAAGGGGTTGCCAGGCTTCCAAAAAACTACGAGTTTCCTGAAATCTCAGCAAACATTTTTTCACCCAATCTTGATGATACTTCCATTTAATGATCAGTACACCAATCCCACTTGGCTCAACAAATTTCGTTCTTATAGGTTAAACTGTTCCTTTGCAGTAATCGTTTTCATATTTAGGTTTCACTCTGTTTTCTCCTATATGGATATATGTAGTTGGAACTCTAAATCAAGCACGGTTTGTGCTAGCTTTTTGAAACTTGGCACAATAATGTAGTTCCAAGTTCTATCGCTATGGTTTGTGTGCTATTGAAGTAGCCCCAAGCAGAGACTGACGAGAATCCCTTTCATTGAAAGGGGTTGCCAAGCTTCCAAAAAACTACAAGTTTCCTGAAATCTCAGCAAACATTTTTTCACCCAATCTTGATGATACTTGCAGGTAGTGATCAGGACGCGAATCCCACTTGGCTCACCAAATTTCGTTCTTCTAGGTTAAACCGTTCCTTTGCAGTAACCATTTTCATGTTTAGGTTTCACTCTGTTTTCTCCTATATGGATACATGTAGTTGGAACTCTAACTCAAGCACGGATTGTGCTAGCTCTTTGAAACTTGGCACAATAATGTAGTTCCAAGTTCTATCGCTATGGTTTGTGTGCTATTGAAGTAGCCCCAAGCAGAGACTGACGAGAATCCCTTTCATTGAAAGGGGTTGCCAAGCTTCCCAAAAACTGCGAGTTTCCTGAAATCGCAGCAAACATTTTTTCACCCAATCTTGATGATACTTCCATTTAATGATCAGTACACCAATCCCACTTGGCTCACCAAATTTCGTTGTTCTAGGTTAAAACGTTCCTTTGCAGTAACCGTGTTCATGATTAGGTTTCACTCTGTTTTCTCCTATATGGATACATGTAATTTGAACTCTAAATCAAACACGGTTTGTGCTAGCTCTTTGAAACTTGGCACAATAATGTAGTTCCAAGTTCTATCGCTATGGTTTGTGTGCTATTGAAGTAGCCCCAAGCAGAGACTGACGAGAATCCCTTTCATAGAAAGGCGTTGCCAGGCTTCCAAAAAACTGCGAGGTTCCTGAAATCTCAGCAAACATTTTTTCACCCAGTCTTGATGATACTTCCACTTAATGATCAGTACACTAATCCCACCTTTCTCACCAAATTTCGTTCTTCTAGGTTAAACCGTTCCTTTGCAGTAATCGTTTTCATATTTAGGTTTCACTCTGTTTTCTCCTATATAGATACATGTAGTTGGAACTCTAAATCAAACACGGTTTGTGCTAGCTCTTTGAAACTTGGCACAATAATGTAGTTCCAAGTTCTATCGCTATGGTTTGTGTGCTATTGAAGTAGCCCCAAGCAGAGACTGACGAGAATCCCTTTCATAGAAAGGGGTTGCCAAGCTTCCAAAAAACTGCGAGTATCCTGAAATCTCAGCAAACATTTTTTCACCCAATCATGATGATACTTCTATTTAATGATCAGTACACCAATCCCACTTGGCTCACCAAATTTCGTTCTTCTAGGTTAAACCGTTCCTTTGCAGTAACCGTTTTCATGTTTAGGTTTCACTCTGTTTTCTCCTATATAGATACATGTAGTTGGAACTCTAAATCAAACACGGTTTGTGCTAGCTCTTTGAAACTTGGCACAATAATGTAGTTCCAAGTTCTATCGCTATGGTTTGTGTGCTATTGAAGTAGCCCCAAGCAGAGACTGACGAGAATCCCTTTCATAGAAAGGGGTTGCCAAGCTTCCAAAAAACTGCGAGTATCCTGAAATCTCAGCAAACATTTTTTCACCCAGTCTTGATGATACTTCCATTTAATGATCAGTACACCAATCCCACTTGGCTCACCAAATTTCGTTCTTCTAGGTTAAACCGTTCCTTTGCAGTAATCGTTTTCATATTTAGGTTTCACTCTGTTTTCTCCTATATGGATACATGTAGTTGGAACTCTAAATCAAGCACGGTTTGTGCTAGCTCTTTGAAACTTGGCACAATAATGTAGTTCCAAGTTCTATCGCTATGGTTTGTGTGCTATTGAAGTAGCCCCAAGCAGAGACTGACGAGAATCCCTTTCATTGAAAGGGGTTGCCAGGCTTCCAAAAAACTGCGAGTATCCTGAAATCTCAGCAAACATTTTTTCACCCAGTCTTGATGATAGTTCCATTTAATGATCAGTACACCAATCCCACTTGGCTCACCAAATTTCGTTCTTCTAGGTTAAACCGTTCCTTTGCAGTAATCGTTTTCATATTTAGGTTTCACTCTGTTTTCTCCTATATGGATACATGTAGTTGGAACTCTAAATCAAGCACGGTTTGTGCTAGCTCTTTGAAACTTGGCACAATAATGTAGTTCCAAGTTCTATCGCTATGGTTTGTGTGCTATTGAAGTAGCCCCAAGCAGAGACTGACGAGAATCCCTTTCATTGAAAGGGGTTGCCAGGCTTCCAAAAAACTGCGAGTATCCTGAAATCTCAGCAAACATTTTTTCACCCAGTCTTGATGATACTTCCATTTAATGATCAGTACACCAATCCCACTTGGCTCACCGAATTTCGTTCTTCTAGGTTAAACCGTTCCTTTGCAGTAATCGTTTTCATATTTATGTTTCACTCTGTTTTCTCCTATATGGATACATGTAGTTGGAACTCTAAATCAAGCACGGTTTGTGCTAGCTCTTTGAAACTTGGCACAATAATGTAGTTCCAAGTTCTATCGCTATGGTTTGTGTGCTATTGAAGTAGCCCCAAGCAGAGACTGACGAGAATCCCTTTCATTGAAAGGGGTTGCCAAGCTTCCAAAAAACTGCGAGTTTCCTGAAATCTCAGCAAACATTTTTTCACCCAATCTTGATGATACTTGCAGGTAGTGATCAGTACACGAATCCCACTTGGCTCACCAAATTTCGTTGTTCTAGGTTAAAACGTTCCTTTGCAGTAACCGTTTTCATGATTAGGTTTCACTCTGTTTTCTCCTATATGGATACATGTAGTTGGAAATCTAAATCAAACACGGTTTGTGCTAGCTCTTTGAAACTTGGCACAATAATGTAGTTCCAAGTTCTATCGCTATGGTTTGTGTGCTATTGAAGTAGCCCCAAGCAGAGACTGACGAGAATCCCTTTCATAGAAAGGCGTTGCCAGGCTTCCAAAAACCTGCGAGTTTCCTGAAATCTCAGCAAACATTTTTTCACCCAGTCTTGATGATACTTCCACTTAATGATCAGTACACCAATCCCACTTGGCTCACCAAATTTCGTTCTTCTAGGTTAAACCGTTCCTTTGCAGTAACCGTTTTCATATTTAGGTTTCACTCTGTTTTCTCCTATATAGATACATGTAGTTGGAACTCTAAATCAAACACGGTTTGTGCTAGCTCTTTGAAACTTGGCACAATAATGTAGCTCCAAGTTCTATCGCTATGGTTTGTGTGCTATTGAAGTAGCCCCAAGCAGGGACTGACGAGAATCCCTTTCATTGAAAGGGGTTGCCAAGCTTCCAAAAAACTGCGAGTTTCCTGAAATCTCAGCAAACATTTTTCCACCCAATCATGATGATACTTCTATTTAATGATCAGTACACCAATCCCACTTGGCTGACCAAATTTCGTTCTTCTAGGTTAAACCGTTACTTTGCAGTAACCGTTTCATGTTTAGGTTTCACTCTGTTTTCTCCTATATGGATACATGTAGTTGGAACTCTAAATCAAACACGGTTTGTGCTAGCTCTTTTAAACTTGGCACAATAATGTAGTTCCAAGTTCTATCGCTATGGTTTGTGTGCTATTGAAGTAGCCCCAAGCAGAGACTGACGAGAATCCCTTTCATAGAAAGGGGTTGCCAAGCTTCCAAAAAACTGCGAGTATCCTGAAATCTCAGCAAACATTTTTTCACCCAATCATGATGATACTTCTATTTAATGATCAGTACACCAATCCCACTTGGCTCACCAAATTTCGTTCTTCTAGGTTAAACCGTTCCTTTGCAGTAACCGTTTTCATGTTTAGGTTTCACTCTGTTTTCTCCTATATAGATACATGTAGTTGGAACTCTAAATCAAACACGGTTTGTGCTAGCTCTTTTAAACTTGGCACAATAATGTAGTTCCAAGTTCTATCGCTATGGTTTGTGTGCTATTGAAGTAGCCCCAAGCAGAGACTGACGAGAATCCCTTTCATAGAAAGGGGTTGCCAAGCTTCCAAAAAACTGCGAGTATCCTGAAATCTCAGCAAACATTTTTTCACCCAGTCTTGATGATACTTCCATTTAATGATCAGTACACCAATCCCACTTGGCTCACCAAATTTCGTTCTTCTAGGTTAAACCGTTCCTTTGCAGTAATCGTTTTCATATTTAGGTTTCACTCTGTTTTCTCCTATATGGATACATGTAGTTGGAACTCTAAATCAAGCACGGTTTGTGCTAGCTCTTTGAAACTTGGCACAATAATGTAGTTCCAAGTTCTATCGCTATGGTTTGTGTGCTATTGAAGTAGCCCCAAGCAGAGACTGACGAGAATCCCTTTCATTGAAAGGGGTTGCCAGGCTTCCAAAAAACTGCGAGTATCCTGAAATCTCAGCAAACATTTTTTCACCCAGTCTTGATGATACTTCCATTTAATGATCAGTACACCAATCCCACTTGGCTCACCAAATTTCGTTCTTCTAGGTTAAACCGTTCCTTTGCAGTAATCGTTTTCATATTTAGGTTTCACTCTGTTTTCTCCTATATGGATACATGTAGTTGGAACTCTAAATCAAGCACGGTTTGTGCTAGCTCTTTGAAACTTGGCACAATAATGTAGTTCCAAGTTCTATCGCTATGGTTTGTGTGCTATTGAAGTAGCCCCAAGCAGAGACTGACGAGAATCCCTTTCATTGAAAGGGGTTGCCAGGCTTCCAAAAAACTGCGAGTATCCTGAAATCTCAGCAAACATTTTTTCACCCAGTCTTGATGATACTTCCATTTAATGATCAGTACACCAATCCCACTTGGCTCACCGAATTTCGTTCTTCTAGGTTAAACCGTTCCTTTGCAGTAATCGTTTTCATATTTATGTTTCACTCTGTTTTCTCCTATATGGATACATGTAGTTGGAACTCTAAATCAAGCACGGTTTGTGCTAGCTCTTTGAAACTTGGCACAATAATGTAGTTCCAAGTTCTATCGCTATGGTTTGTGTGCTATTGAAGTAGCCCCAAGCAGAGACTGACGAGAATCCCTTTCATTGAAAGGGGTTGCCAAGCTTCCAAAAAACTGCGAGTTTCCTGAAATCTCAGCAAACATTTTTTCACCCAATCTTGATGATACTTGCAGGTAGTGATCAGTACACGAATCCCACTTGGCTCACCAAATTTCGTTGTTCTAGGTTAAAACGTTCCTTTGCAGTAACCGTTTTCATGATTAGGTTTCACTCTGTTTTCTCCTATATGGATACATGTAGTTGGAAATCTAAATCAAACACGGTTTGTGCTAGCTCTTTGAAACTTGGCACAATAATGTAGTTCCAAGTTCTATCGCTATGGTTTGTGTGCTATTGAAGTAGCCCCAAGCAGAGACTGACGAGAATCCCTTTCATAGAAAGGCGTTGCCAGGCTTCCAAAAACCTGCGAGTTTCCTGAAATCTCAGCAAACATTTTTTCACCCAGTCTTGATGATACTTCCACTTAATGATCAGTACACAATCCCACTTGGCTCACCAAATTTCGTTCTTCTAGGTTAAACCGTTCCTTTGCAGTAACCGTTTTCATATTTAGGTTTCACTCTGTTTTCTCCTATATAGATACATGTAGTTGGAACTCTAAATCAAACACGGTTTGTGCTAGCTCTTTGAAACTTGGCACAATAATGTAGCTCCAAGTTCTATCGCTATGGTTTGTGTGCTATTGAAGTAGCCCCAAGCAGGGACTGACGAGAATCCCTTTCATTGAAAGGGGTTGCCAAGCTTCCAAAAAACTGCGAGTTTTCCTGAAATCTCAGCAAACATTTTTCCACCCAATCATGATGATACTTCTATTTAATGATCAGTACACCAATCCCACTTGGCTGACCAAATTTCGTTTCTTCTAGGTTAAACCGTTACTTTGCAGTAACCGTTTCATGTTTAGGTTTCACTCTGTTTTCTCCTATATGGATACATGTAGTTGGAACTCTAAATCAAACACGGTTGTGCTAGCTCTTTGAAACTTGGCACAATAATGTAGTTCCAAGTTCTATCGCTATGGTTTGTGTGCTATTGAAGTAGCCCCAAGCAGAGACTGACGAGAATCCCTTTCATTGAAAGGGGTTGCCAGGCTTCCAAAAAACTGCGAGTATCCTGAAATCTCAGCAAACATTTTTTCACCCAGTCTTTGATGATACTTCCATTTAATGATCAGTACACCAATCCCACTTGGCTCACCAAATTTCGTTCTTCTAGGTTAAACCGTTCCTTTGCAGTAATCGTTTTCATATTTAGGTTTCACTCTGTTTTCTCCTATATGGATACATGTAGTTGGAACTCTAAATCAAACACGGTTTGTGCTAGCTCTTTTAAACTTGGCACAATAATGTAGTTCCAAGTTCTATCGCTATGGTTTGTGTGCTATTGAAGTAGCCCCAAGCAGAGACTGACGAGAATCCCTTTCATAGAAAGGGGTTGCCAGGCTTCCAAAAAACTGCGAGTATCCTGAAATCTCAGCAAACATTTTTTCACCCAGTCTTGATGATACTTCCATTTAATGATCAGTACACCAATCCCACTTGGCTCACCAAATTTCGTTCTTCTAGGTTAAACCGTTCCTTTGCAGTAATCGTTTTCATATTTAGGTTTCACTCTGTTTTCTCCTATATGGATACATGTAGTTGGAACTCTAAATCAAGCACGGTTTGTGCTAGCTCTTTGAAACTTGGCACAATAATGTAGTTCCAAGTTCTATCGCTATGGTTTGTGTGCTATTGAAGTAGCCCCAAGCAGAGACTGACGAGAATCCCTTTCATTGAAAGGGGTTGCCAGGCTTCCAAAAAACTGCGAGTATCCTGAAATCTCAGCAAACATTTTTTCACCAGTCTTGATGATACTTCCATTTAATGATCAGTACACCAATCCCACTTGGCTCACCAAATTTCGTTCTTCTAGGTTAAACCGTTCCTTTGCAGTAATCGTTTTCATATTTAGGTTTCACTCTGTTTTCTCCTATATGGATACATGTAGTTGGAACTCTAAATCAAGCATGGTTTGTGCTAGCTCTTTGAAACTTGGCACAATAATGTAGTTCCAAGTTCTATCGCTATGGTTTGTGTGCTATTGAAGTAGCCCCAAGCAAGAGACTGACGAGAATCCCTTTCATTGAAAGGGGTTGCCAGGCTTCCAAAAAACTGCGAGTATCCTGAAATCTCAGCAAACATTTTTTCACCAGTCTTGATGATACTTCCATTTAATGATCAGTACACCAATCCCACTTGGCTCACCGAATTTCGTTCTTCTAGGTTAAACCGTTCCTTTGCAGTAATCGTTTTCATATTTATGTTTCACTCTGTTTTCTCCTATATGGATACATGTAGTTGGAACTCTAAATCAAGCACGGTTTGTGCTAGCTCTTTGAAACTTGGCACAATAATGTAGTTCCAAGTTCTATCGCTATGGTTTGTGTGCTATTGAAGTAGCCCCAAGCAGAGACTGACGAGAATCCCTTTCATTGAAAGGGGTTGCCAAGCTTCCAAAAAACTGCGAGTTTCCTGAAATCTCAGCAAACATTTTTTCACCCAATCTTGATGATACTTGCAGGTAGTGATCAGTACACGAATCCCACTTGGCTCACCAAATTTCGTTGTTCTAGGTTAAAACGTTCCTTTGCAGTAACCGTTTTCATGATTAGGTTTCACTCTGTTTTCTCCTATATGGATACATGTAGTTGGAAATCTAAATCAAACACGGTTTGTGCTAGCTCTTTGAAACTTGGCACAATAATGTAGTTCCAAGTTCTATCGCTATGGTTGTGTGCTATTGAAGTAGCCCCAAGCAGAGACTGACGAGAATCCCTTTCAATAGAAAGGCGTTGCCAGGCTTCCAAAAACCTGCGAGTTTTCCTGAAATCTCAGCAAACATTTTTTCACCCAGTCTTGATGATACTTCCATTTAATGATCAGTACACCAATCCCACTTGGCACACCAAATTTCGTTCTTCTAGGTTAAACCGTTCCTTTGCAGTAACCGTTTTCATGTTTAGGTTTCACTCTGTTTTCTCCTATATGGATACATGTAGTTGGAACTCTAAATCAAACACGGTTTGTGCTAGCTCTTTGAAACTTGGCACAATAATGTAGTTCCAAGTTCTATGGCTATGGTTTGTGTGCTATTGAAGTAGCCCCAAGCAGAGACTGACGAGAATCCCTTTCATTGAAAGGGGTTGCCAAGCTTCCAAAAAAACTACGAGTTTCCCGAAATATCAGCAAATATTTTTTCACCCAATCTTGATGATACTTCCATTTAATGATCAGTACACGAATCCAACTTGGCTCACCAAATTTCGTTCTTCTAATTTAAACCGTTCCTTTGCAGTAACCGTTTTCATATTTAGGTTTCACTCTGTTTTCTCCTATATGGATACATGTAGTTGGAACTCTAAATCAAACACGGTTTGTGCTAGCTCTTTGAATCTTGGCACAATAATGTAGTTCCAAGTTCTATCGCTATGGTTTTTGTTGCTATTGAAGTAGCCCCAATCAGAGACTGACGAGAATCCCTTTCAATGAAAGGGGTTGCCAAGCTTCCAAAAAACTACGAGTTTCCTGAAATCTCAGCAAACATTTTTTCACCCAATCTTGATGATACTTCTATTTAATGATCAGTACACCAATCCCACTTGGCTCACCAAATTTCGTTCTTCTAGGTTAAACCGTTCCTTTGCAGTAACCGTTTTCATGTTTAGGTTTCACTCTGTTTCTCCTATATGGATACATGTAGTTGGAACTCTAAATAAAACACGGTTTGTGCTAGCTCTTTGAAACTTGACACAATAATGTAGTTCCAAGTTCTATCGCTCTGGTTTGTGTGCTATTGAAGTAGCCCCAAGCAGAGACTGACGAGAAACCCTTTCATTGAAAGGGGTTGCCAAGCTTCCAAAAAACTACGAGTTTCCTGAAATCTCAGCAAACATTTTTCACCCAATCTTGATGATACTTCTATTTAAATATCAGTACACCATTCCCACTTGGCTCACCAAATTTCGTTCTTCTAGGTTAAACCGTTCCTTTGCAGTAACCGTTTTCATGTTTAGGTTTCACTCTGTTTTCTCCTATATGGATACATGTAGTTGGAACTCTAAATCAAACACGGTTTGTGCTAGCTCTTTGAAACTTGGCACAATAATGTAGTTCCAAGTTCTATCGCTATGGTTTGTGTGCTATTGAAGTAGCCCCAAGCAGAGACTGACGAGAATCCCTTTCATTGAAAGGGGTTGCCAAGCTTCCAAAAAACTACGAGTTTCCTGAAATCTCAGCAAACATTTTTTCACCCAATCTTGATGATACTTGCAGGTAGTGATCAGTACACGAATCCCTACTTGGCTCACCAAATTTCGTTCTACTAGGTTAAACCGTTCCTTTGCAGTAACCGTTTTCATGTTTAGGTTTCACTCTGTTTTCTCCTATATGGATACATGTAGTTGGAACTCTAAATCAAACACGGTTTGTGCTAGCTCTTTGAAACTTGGCACAATAATGTAGTTCCAAGCTCTATCGCTATTGGTTTGTGTGCTATTGAAGTAGCCCCAAGCAGAGACTGACGAGAATCCCTTTCAATGAAAGGGGTTGCCAAGCTTCCAAAAAACTACGTTTTCCTGAAATCTCAGCAAAATTTTTTCACCCAATCTTGATGATACTTCCATTTAAAGATCAGTACACCAATCCACTTGGCTCACCAAATTTCGTTCTTCTAGGTTAAACCGTTCCTTTGCAGTAACCGTTTTCATGTTTAGGTTTCACTCTGTTTTCTCCTATATGGATACATGTATTTGGAACTCTAAATCAAACACGGTTTGTGCTAGCTCTTTGAAACTTGGCACAATAATGTAGTTCCAAGTTCTATCGCTATGGTTTGTGTGCTAATGAAGTAGCCCCAAGCAGAGACTGACGAGAATCCCTTTCATTGAAAGGGGTTGCCAAGCTTCCAAAAAACTGCGAGTTTCCTGAAATCTCAGCAAACATTTTTTCACCCAAACTTTATGATACTTGCAGGTTGTGATCAGTACACGAATCTCACTTGGCTCACTAAATTTCATTCTTCTAGGTTTAACCGTTCCTTTGCAGTAACCGTTTTCATGTTTAGGTTTCACTCTGTTTTCTCCTATATGGATACATGTAGTTGGAACTCTAAATCAAACACGGTTTGTGCTAGCTCTTTGAAACTTGGCACAATAATGTAGTTCCAAGTTCTATCGCTATGGTTTGTGTGCTATTGAAGTAGCCCCAAGCAGAGACTGACGAGAATCCCTTTCATTGAAAGGGGTTGCCAAGCTTCCAAAAAACTACGAGTTTCCTGAAATCTCAGCAAACATTTTTTCACCCAATCTTGATGATACTTCTATTTAATGATCAGTACACCAATCCCACTTGGCTCACCAAATTTCGTTCTTCTAGGTTAAACCGTTCCTTTGCAGTAACCGTTTTCATGTTTAGGTTTCACTCTGTTTTCTCCTATATGGATACATGTAGTTGGAACTCTAAATCAAACACGGTTTGTGCTAGCTCTTTGAAACTTGGCACAATAATGTAGTTCCAAGTTCTATCGCTATGGTTTGTGTGCTATTGAAGTAGCCCCAAGCAGAGACTGACGAGAATCCCTTTCATTGAAAGGGGTTGCCAAGCTTCCAAAAAACTGCGAGTTTCCTGAAATCTCAGCAAACATTTTTTCACCCAATCTTTATGATACTTGCAGGTTGTGATCAGTACACGAATCTCACTTGGCTCACTAAATTTCGTTCTTCTAGGTTAAACCGTTCCTTTGCAGTAACCGTTTTCATGTTTAGGTTTCACTCTGTTTTCTCCTATATGGATACATGTAGTTGGAACTCTAAATCAAACACGGTTTGTGCTAGCTCTTTGAAACTTGGCACAATAATGTAGTTCCAAGTTCTATCGCTATGGTTTGTGTGCTATTGAAGTAGCCCCAAGCAGAGACTGACGAGAATCCCTTTCATTGAAAGGGGTTGCCAAGCTTCCAAAAAACTGCGAGTTTCCTGAAATCTCAGCAGACATTTTTTCACCCAATCTTGATGATACTTCCATTTAAAGATCAGTACACCAATCCCACTTGGCTCACCAAATTTCGTTCTTCTAGGTTAAACCGTTCCTTTGCAGTAACCGTTTTCATGTTTAGGTTTCACTCTGTTTTCTCCTATATGGATACATGTAGTTGGAACTCTAAATCAAACACGGTTTGTGCTAGCTCTTTGAAACTTGGCACAATAATGTAGTTCCAAGTTCTATCGCTATGGTTTGTGTGCTATTGAAGTAGCCCCAAGCAGAGACTGACGAGAATCCCTTTCATTGAAAGGGGTTGCCAAGCTTCCAAAAAACTGCGAGTTTCCTGAAATCTCAGCAAACATTTTTTCACCCAAACTTTATGATACTTGCAGGTTGTGATCAGTACACGAATCTCACTTGGCTCACTAAATTTCGTTCTTCTAGGTTTAACCGTTCCTTTGCAGTAACCGTTTTCATGTTTAGGTTTCACTCTGTTTTCTCCTATATGGATACATGTAGTTGGAACTCTAAATCAAACACGGTTTGTGCTAGCTCTTTGAAACTTGGCACAATAATGTAGTTCCAAGTTCTATCGCTATGGTTTGTGTGCTATTGAAGTAGCCCCAAGCAGAGACTGACGAGAATCCCTTTCATTGAAAGGGGTTGCCAAGCTTCCAAAAAACTACGAGTTTCCTGAAATCTCAGCAAACATTTTTTCACCCAATCTTGATGATACTTCTATTTAATGATCAGTACACCAATCCCACTTGGCTCACCAAATTTCGTTCTTCTAGGTTAAACCGTTCCTTTGCAGTAACCGTTTTCATGTTTAGGTTTCACTCTGTTTTCTCCTATATGGATACATGTAGTTGGAACTCTAAATCAAACACGGTTTGTGCTAGCTCTTTGAAACTTGGCACAATAATGTAGTTCCAAGTTCTATCGCTATGGTTTGTGTGCTATTGAAGTAGCCCCAAGCAGAGACTGACGAGAATCCCTTTCATTGAAAGGGGTTGCCAAGCTTCCAAAAAACTGCGAGT